>NW_025726839.1:0-215506 GCF_021461385.2 Schistocerca piceifrons | reverse complement strand
AAATGCCATAGGAAGTAGTCTTTAAAAAGTGAAATGTTTTTCCGTTAAGAGACCAAAAGTTACTTTAGAAAAAAAGTAATAGTGGGGCTTTTGTTGTTGAACAAAAGAAGTACAATGAACATACGTTATCAGATTTGCGCAATGCAGCGTCACACCACCTTTTGATTATAACACAATATACTATACATCGTCCCGAACCGTGACCAGAGTCGCGAGACGAGCAGAGCACGCCGCCGACGCCCGCTCAGTACAAAACCGTCCACCCGCTACTACTGTCGACCGACTACTACCTCCTCCCGACTCGCGCTACAATATATATATAACAACTGTTCCTGGGCGACCCGGTGCGTGCCACTACTGTCGTCTGGCGCGGTCCAAGCGCCGACTAGCAGCGATAAAGAACTCTCTGGTCAGACAGAGATGCTGTCATGCCTCGCCATCGCTCTGGTAATGAATACATACGTGTTGCAGCGTGCGTACCACCGGAACACGCAGTGGCGGAGCCAAAGACTGTGTTGTCGAGGTCGAGTGCGAGCGGGAAGAGAGGCAGCGTCGGCACGGAGATGCAAGCCGAGCGCGAGACGCACGGGGGCTGCGGCGTGGCGCGTTTGCGGTCGGCGCCTTTGGTTGGCAACGGCCGGGACAAGCAGCGGTGTATGGTGTGGTGCGGGGCGGACAGGGGCGGAGGCGGCGCGACGACGGCAAGGGGGCGAAAAACGGGACGGGGGACGGCGGATGTTGAGAGTGCGTCACGCGCGGACAGGACACAGACACAGAGACACCACAGATTGGAAAGGGAGGGTGCGCGGTAGTAGTTGGGAATGTGCGTACCGTGCGGGATGGGAGTGGGCGAGGAACACGGTCGTGGCCCCTGTTTTGGGTGCGTGTGATGACGTCGGTGTGTTGTGGGAAGGGAAGGTGCTGTGGCGGCGGCGCGTAATGGGCGTAGGCCGAAAAGAGAAAGGAACGTGGGCAGTGTGTTGGCAAGCGTCGGTTCGACTGCGACGTTGATGGGCAGGGCAGGGCAAGGTTAATGGTGGTAGGAGTAGGCGTGTGGCGCAAAAAATCTGCCGCTGCAGGCGGTGCCGTAACCGCCATGGCGGGAAGGAGAGAGGGCCAAAGAAAGAAAGAAAGAAAGAAAGAAAGAAAGAAGAAAACAAAAAAAAAAAAGGAGGGGGGGGGGGGCGAAAGTGGAGAGGCGGTGGTGTGAGAAGGGCGGGGGCGGAAGGAAGGCAGGAAGGACAAGAGGCGAGGCGACGGCTTGCTTTGTGTATCGGTCGGTCTCTGGCTATGCTTCGTTTTTCTGCAGCAGGGTCGGTGCGCGGCGTGGCTCGCGGCAGTGGGAACGCCTGGTGGCTGGACGGCCAGCAATGCGGTTGGATGGGCGGCCACAGCACCGCACCCTGTGCCCGAGGAGGAGGACGCTGGCGGCGGGCCCTGAGTGTGAGGCCGGCTCGGCTGGGGCTGTGATGTGTAGGTGTGCGCCGCTGCATGCAACAACGAGTAAAACGCGAGAAGGAGGGATGGCGGTAGAGAGAGAGAAAAAAAAAAAAAAAAAAAAAAAAAAAAGGTCGTGTTGTGTTGATGCGCAGGCAGACGCGTACAGAGGGACGAGCCCGGTCTGCAGCAGGGTGTGGCCGTGCCGAGTGCAGAGCAGCGGCGGCTCGGTTCGGTTCGGCCCGGCCCGGCCCGGCGGGCCGCGCTTGTTGTCGCGGACGTGAGCGCCCCCTGGCGGGTGGCCGGAGGCGGCGCGGCGTGTTGGACGTGTGGCTGGTGGCAGTGCACAATTTGCGAGTGGCTGGCGGTGTGGTGTGGCGGTTGGCGCGTCGGGCGGCGGAGAGGTATGTGTTGCGGGCGCCCTTTGCTGCGCTGCGTCGTTGCGTGTGCCGTACAGGGCGGGCGCTTGTCGACTGTGTTGGGCGGTGTGGCGAATTGGCGTGAAACGGCTGCCGAGAGGTGTGTGGTAGCGAGCCGGTCGGTGGTGTCAGTGCGAAGGGGAATGTGCGTGCGTTTGGCGGTTTCGGTGTGCTTTTTGCGGCGTGAGAGTGGGGAATTAGTGGGGCCCGGCTGTTGTGTTGGTTCCTTGTGTCTTGTGTCGCGTAGCTTGATGGCAACGTGGAAGGACGCCGGTTTCGTTTCGAGCCTTGCGTGTGGTTGTCGACGTTGACTGGTTGGCGTGTGCCGATGCACGTGCATGTGTGGGTCGCGAGTGCGTTTTTGGCTGGCTGTGTGTGTGTGTGTGTGTGTGTGTGTGTGTGTTTTGGGGGGGAAGGGGGAGGCGGTGGTGAAAGTGCAGTCGTTGCCACGGGCGTCGTCGGGTGGGCTGGGGCTGGGGCTGTGCGTCGTGGCGGAAAAGGTGGTAGGTTGCGGGAAGCGAGCCCGTCGTTGACGGTGGTCGCGTGAGTTGTGAATCGAGTGGGGCGCGGGGCGCGGGACAGGAGCAGCGTGCCGCTGCGTCGTGGTCGTCAGCAGAGGCTGTGCGTGTGCTTGTCCTTTTTGTGGGCGGTTCGTGCGAGGCGTTTTTGTTTTGTGTTGCCCTAGTTGTTTGTTTATTTTGTTTGTGTTTGTTATTTTGAGACGACGGACTGGTTGGCGGTGTGCGCTTCCCGTGTCGTTGTGTTGTTTGGTTTTTTTGTTTTTGTGTGTGTTTTTTTTTTTTTTTTTTTTTGCACTGGGCCCCGGTGGGTGGGTGCGTGTGTGTCGATTGCCGGCTGGCGAAAGGTGCGCCATCGGCGGGGTGGGTCGCCGGCACAAGTAGAGGCGGCGGCGTTGTTGCTGTTGTTGTGTGGTGTTTGTTTTGTTCGGCTGTGTCGGCGAGCTGTGTTGCGGTGCGTGTGAATGGTGGTGCAAAAGTGCTGGCGTTGGGGCTGCGACTGCGACGGCGGCGAGCCGCGGGCGCGCCATTGATAGTGATGTTGTGAACAGCGGCTGTGTACGGTAGTGGTGTTGTTGTAGCACGACGTGCATCCGGGCCGGCGCGGAAAGCGCAGGTTGCGGGCGGTTGCCCTTCGGTGCCAGCCATGTCGCGTGAGCGGCGGGTTGCTCTGGTGTCGACACGTGGTGCTCTGGGTTGTTGTGTGGTGCCCTTTGGCCGGTGGGGGTGGTTCGCGTGTGTCTCGTTCGCGCTCGGTGTCTGGTCGTGGTCGTGCTGCTCCCCCGTCTGTCGGCGGTTTCCGACGTCGTCTGTACGTTTTTGTTCGTTTGCGGCGTGCCTGCCGACGTCGTCCCGTCGCGACCTTTCAACCGAAAGTGTGGCGCCCGAAGGTGAACGAACGTAACCCTGACCTCGGCGCTTTACGCTGAGCCGAGCGAACCGAACCGAACCGAACCTAACCTGTGGTGTGGCGAGGTGAGCTCAGCCTGTGAGCCCCTAACGTCTACGTAAGGTAAGCTGTCCGGCTCACGCCTCACGTTTGAACGCTTTTTTAACCTACGTTTGACGCTTCTTAACCTAGCACTGACCCCTTAACCTAACGTGTAACCTAACCTAACCTAACCTAACCTAACCTCTGACGCCTGACGTGTTTGAATGCTTAACCTAAGTTTGACGCTTAACCTAACCCAAGTCCCCTTAACCTAACCCACGTCCACCTAACCTAACCTAACGTAGACGTGTAAACGTAATGTGTAACGCGTAACGTGTAACGTGTAAGGTCGGCTGTCGTGTGTGCTTGACGGCAGATTGGGTTGGTCTGTAGATTGGGATTGCGGTTTGCCTCGGTCGAGGGGTTGGGTCGGAAGCGGCGAGGGGCGGCGGCGCCTGTTGCGCAGGCGGCGTCCGTTTGCGGCGGGCAATTGTTGAGAAACGGCTGTGAATGTTGGCGGGCGAGAGGAGGAGGACGGCGCGCGATGTGGCCCGACGGCTGCGGGCCGATCGGGAAACGGCGGGAGGGCGACGGAAGGCGATGGGGCGGCGGAGGCGCGTTTGCACGGCCGTCATCGCCGCACGCCTCGGCTTGTGTGGCTGTGGCGCCGGCCGCGCTGGCCGGGCTGCCGCGGCGACGGTGTGGGAGTTTTGCCGAAGGTTTGGCCATTGTGGCGGGTCGTCGGCTGGGGCTGTGGGGGCGGCATTTGGGCGGGGGCGGCGATTCTCGGCGGGCCGACCCAGGCTGTAGCGCGCGGTAGCTGCAGTTTGGCCGTGGTTTGCGGCGCTGCCGTGGCGACTGGTTGGCGACTGTGGTGTGGCTGTGTGTAGCCCCATCCTCGGTGGTTTGAAAGGCGCGGGCGGTTGTGGCGCAGGTTTGGGGCTGCTCCGCACAGGCTGTCGGACGTTGGGCGGTAGCAAGCGCGGGAGGCGCGGCGCGGCGGCGCGCAGAGTGGCGGCCGCTCTCTCGGCCGTCCGCGCCCGCCCGCGACACTGGCTGGGCCTTGTGATTCTCTGCTCTGCTGCTGTGCTGTGCTTGCGTGCCTGCCGTCCGTCCCGCTCGCTCTCGCTGTGTGTTAGGCGCGTCGTCGAAATGGCAGATCAGGCGGCTACGAACGAGACTGCTGCGGCACCCGCCGCCACCGGCACTACGAAGAAGGCCAAGTCTGCGTCGTCTGCGAAGAAGCCGCGCGCCAAGCCTGCGCACCCGCGCACCTCTGAGATGGTGACGGCCGCCATCAAGAGTCTGAAGGAGCGCGGCGGGTCGTCGCTGCAGGCGATCAAGAAGTACATAGCCGCGCACTACAAGCTGGACGCGGAGAAGCTGGCGCCGTTTATCAAGAAGTACCTCAAGTCGGCCGTCGTGGCGGGCGAGCTGGTGCAGACGAAGGGGAAGGGCGCGTCCGGCTCGTTCAAGCTTGCCGGCGCCGGCGGCGGGGGGGCGGCCGAGGGCGGCAAGGCTCGTGCTGGCGGTGCCAAGAAGAAGCGCGCCGCTCCGGCCAGCAAGGAGAAGAAGGGCGCCCGTGCGGCCGGCGCAAAGAAGGCTGGTGGCGTGAAGGCGGCGACCGGTCGGAAGGCGGGCGCCGCCAAGAAGGCGTCTGCGGCGTCGGCCGCTCCCGCGGGTGCGAAGAAGGCGGCTGCGGCCAAGCCGGCCAAGGCCAAGTCGCCGTCGAAGGCGAAGAAGGCCGCCAAGGTTCCGACGAAGAAGCCGAAGGCGCCGCGCCCGAAGAAGGCGACGACGCCGTCTAAGGCGAAGGCTTCGCCCAAGAAGAAGAAGTAGAGTAGAGGAGAAAGAGATGGGAATGGAAGGGTTTGGCGCTTGACTCCGTCGTCCCCACCCCCCGTCGTCGTCTAGTGGCGCGCAAGAGACGCGCGGCCCAAAACGGCCCTTCTCAGGGCCATCAAAGCACGTCGGGGAAGGTTTTGATTGTCGTGTTGCGTTTGGTGTGGGTGTCTGTCTGTCTGGCGTTTCTGTATGCCCGTGGGGATGCTGTTTGCGTGCCGTGGTGGTTGGATTGCGGGGGTCGGTGGCGGGTGTGGGCGGCGGTAGCGGTAAGCGGTGTTGTTGTTGTTGTTGTTGTTGTTGTTGTCGTGGTTGATTGTCGCCGTGTTTGTGGCGGCGGCCGACGGTTGGTTTTCTGTCACGTTGTTTTGTTTGAATACGTTGGTTGGCTTGCCTGCGTTCGTTCTTCTCGGATGTCTGTCTTGTCGAGTCGTGTCTGGTCTTTGTTTTGTTTTGTTCCTTTGTGTGTGTGTGTGTTATGTTTTGCAACGGGGGGCACGTTGAGATGCGGAAGGAGTCGGCGGGGATTTCGGTGGCGTGTAGAGCGAGCGAGCGCGCCTGCCTGGCCGTTGGCCGTCGGAGTGGAGTGCGGGTTTTTTTGTTTTCGAAACGAAAGCGGCGGCCGGCCAGCCACCCGTGCGGTGTGACGTCGGCCGTTGGGCATTGTGCGCTTTGAGCGCCGGGGAGGGATGATGTGTGATTGTTGCGCGCTGCTAGCAGGCAGGCAGAGTGAGCGGGTGTGGCGGACGGACGGGAAGTGGTGGTTTTTGTTTTTGGGTTGCGGGGCGAGAGGCAGGCGACCGACAAAGTTTGCTCGCGACGGAGAGATGTTAGTGGCCCTGAAAAGGGCCGTTTTTGTTTGTGCGGTGCGGTGCGGTGCCGCGGCGCGGTTTAGGCGCGCTCGCCGCGGATGCGGCGCGCGAGCTGGATGTCCTTGGGCATGATGGTGACGCGCTTGGCGTGGATTGCGCACAGGTTGGTGTCTTCGAAGAGGCCGACGAGGTAGGCCTCGCTGGCCTCCTGCAGGGCCATGACTGCGGAGCTCTGGAAGCGCAGGTCGGTCTTGAAGTCCTGGGCGATCTCGCGCACTAGGCGCTGGAATGGCAGCTTGCGGATGAGCAGCTCTGTGCTCTTCTGGTAGCGCCTGATTTCTCGCAGGGCGACGGTGCCCGGCCTGTAGCGGTGGGGCTTCTTGACGCCTCCGGTGGCGGGCGCGCTCTTCCTCGCCGCCTTGGTGGCGAGCTGTTTGCGCGGCGCCTTTCCGCCGGTGGACTTGCGGGCCGTTTGCTTTGTGCGGGCCATGGCGGTAGCGGTAGCGGAGCGGCGTGCGTGGAGGTTAGGTGCGGCGCGGCGTCCGGTGCTGCCTTGACAACGGGCCCGCGCGCCTCCGTGCTGCGCTTATATGCCCTCGGTTGCGCGTGGTGGGGGGAGGGCGGGCCAGAGTCTATATAGGGGGGCGGCGGGCGCGCTGGGCGCAGACCGTAGCCGACTCGCCAGCCGCTGCAGCTGCTGTTTGTGCACGTTGTTGCTTTGCCCGAGGAAGGAAGGATGACAGGCCGCGGCAAGGGAGGAAAGGGGCTCGGCAAGGGTGGCGCCAAGCGGCACCGCAAGGTGTTGCGCGACAACATCCAGGGCATCACGAAGCCCGCCATCCGCCGCCTGGCTCGCAGGGGCGGCGTGAAGCGCATCTCTGGTCTGATCTACGAGGAGACCCGCGGGGTGCTGAAGGTGTTCCTGGAGAACGTGATCCGCGACGCGGTGACGTACACTGAGCACGCCAAGCGCAAGACTGTGACGGCCATGGACGTGGTGTACGCCCTGAAGAGGCAGGGGCGCACCCTGTACGGTTTCGGCGGTTAGGCTGCGTCGCAGCGGGCGCTGGCCTTCCCGCGGCCGTGCTTGTGGGTGGGAGAGACTAGAAAACGGCCCTTTTCAGGGCCACCACACTGTTCGGAAGTTGAAAAGTGCGAAAGAGTCTGTGTTGTTGCTGCGTGTGTGCGCTGTGTTGTTTGTTTGTTTGTTTGTTTCTTTCCGTTTGAGCGACGTGATGTGACTGGGAGGGGAGAAGGAAAGGAAACGTGTCATGTGGCTGGCTGTGTGTGGAGCTGCTTCGTTTGTGTGTTTGTTATTGTGTGTCTTTGTATCGATCGCGACGGAGATGGCGGGCTGTGTGTTGTTGTGCGAGAGGCGGTGATTATTTGCTTGCGTGGTTTGTCTCTGTGTGTTTGTTTGCGGCGGCGTTGGGGTTTCCGAGGCAAGGCGTGTGGGCATAGGCGGCCGGATCAGCTGTTTCGTTCGTGTCGACGGCCGTTGCGCGCGGGAGTGGAGGGCGGTGTGTCGACACGCCTCCCTTTAACAATGGTCATTATTGCTGCCGTTGTCGGTTTGGAAGGCGACTGCGACCGTGCAAAATGTGTGTGTGTGTGTGTGTGTGTTGGGCCACACGGGCTGTGTGGACGACAAGATGGCGGACGTGCGCCGGCGGCGGCTGTGCTGTGACAGTGCAAAGTTAAAACAAAACAAGGTGCGGCGAGGACGACTGAAATTTTGCTTTGGACGTAGGTGTGTGTGGTGGCCCTGAAAAGGGCCGATTGTTGTGGGCCGAGCCGAGCCGGCAAAGCGCGTTGCGTGCAGGGGAGCACGCGGCGCTGCGATTGCCTGGCCTCCTTTAGGCCTTCTTCTCGGTCTTCTTTGGCAGCAGGACGGCCTGGATGTTGGGCAGGACACCACCCTGTGCGATGGTGACGCCCGACAGGAGCTTGTTGAGCTCCTCGTCGTTGCGGATGGCAAGCTGCAGGTGGCGCGGGATGATGCGCGTCTTCTTGTTGTCGCGGGCCGCGTTTCCGGCCAGCTCGAGCACCTCAGCCGCGAGGTACTCCATGACGGCGGCGAGGTAGACGGGCGCCCCGGCGCCGACGCGCTCTGCGTAGTTTCCCTTGCGCAGGAGGCGGTGGATTCTGCCGACCGGGAACTGGAGCCCAGCCCTGCTTGAGCGGGACTTTGACTTGCCCTTGACTTTGCCTCCCTTTCCGCGTCCGGACATGGCGATGGGCTAGCGACGGTGCACACGAAACGGAAACGAAAACGACCGGTGCGAGCGGCAGCGAGTCGAGCAGCGGAGTGCGCGCCGGCGCAGCCGGGGTGGGGGTGCTTTATGGGCTCGGGTGCGGCGGCCGGTTGCGCGCGCGCCCCATTGGTCGGCGGCCGCAACAGGGCGAGCTGGTAAAGGTGCGGCGGCGGCTGGCGGCGGGTGCCACTGTGTGGGGAGACGCTGACTAGAGCGGAGCGCTTGCTACTGGTGTTGCTGCTGCCGTACGTTGGTTCGAGATGCCGCCCAAGACTAGCGGGAAGGCCGCCAAGAAGGCTGGCAAGGCGCAGAAGAACATTTCGAAGGGCGACAAGAAGAAGAAGCGCAAGAGGAAGGAGAGCTATGCCATCTACATCTACAAGGTGCTGAAGCAGGTGCACCCTGACACGGGCATCTCGTCGAAGGCGATGAGCATCATGAACAGCTTCGTGAACGACATTTTCGAGCGCATTGCGGCCGAGGCTTCTCGCCTGGCGCACTACAACAAGCGCTCGACCATCACGTCCCGCGAGATCCAGACCGCTGTGCGGCTGTTGCTGCCTGGCGAGCTGGCCAAGCACGCCGTGAGCGAGGGCACGAAGGCGGTGACCAAGTACACGAGCTCCAAGTAAGGAGGTGGCTCTGGAATGGAAGGAAGGATGGAGAGAGAAGGCTCCTCCGTTGCGAGAGCGGCAAAACGGCCCTTTTCAGGGCCACCAACTTGCCTTTTGCGGGAAGGGCGGAATTGTTGTTGTTGTTGTTTGTGTGGACGGCTGTGATGTATGTGTGCATTTTGATTGTGGGTGGGGGGGCGCGTCAAAGCGTGTTGCGCGGGGTACGGCCACGAGGTTGGTCGCCGTGGCGTGGAATGGTGGCACGCCTCGTTGGCGTGGTTTTTGACCCATTGGTGTTGTTGGTGTGTGTGTGTGTGTGTGTGTTACCCGTCTGCGAGGGGGGACAGTGTGATCGGCGACTTTTGTGTCACCGTAACGACGGCCGTTTGCGGGTTTGTTTTTTTGCACATCATACATGGCGAGGGTGAAATGTGAAATGTTTTTGTTTGGTTTTTTTTGCCGCCCACTATTCCCTTTGCTGTACGCCGAGTTTGACAATGGTGCGACGTAACTGCAGCGTGGAGGTGTGTGAGTGACGTTGAAATGAACGTGCCATTAAGACGCATTGTTGTTGTATTGTACTGTACGTGTACGGCGACACGCACGATGATGTACCATTCGACTCTGATGTTTGATAGCCGTGTCTGACTGATTGCGTACGACGCACGCACACCGATGTCGTCATTCAAGATGCACGCTAGACGACGACGGCGGCGGCGGCGGCGGTCGTTTGTTTGGCGAATGTCTGTACACGTGTTTGTCTGTGTCCATCCGGTATGTATTTGTTTGTTTGAAAGTGTTTTGTGTGTCGGTGACGTGGTCCGATCCGTCGCCCCCTGAGTAACTGTCGATCGGCGCGATAGACCGGCGTCACGCAACTGAACCGAAGTCTTGGGCACACCCGTCATACTGTTGTACACCGTCGCGCTGAGAACGGTAACGAAAGGTTGACTTTGATCGGTCGAATGTCTGGGCAGAACGTGAGGAATGAGGCAAGAGTGCAAGGAGGGGGGGCAAAAGAGAGAGGAAGGGAAAAAGGGGAGAAACGCATTCGTAGAGCAACGGAACGTTCCCGTGTCGGAGGCGTATTGGAGCCGCACTGAAATGCGTTTAACGGCGGCGCGGCTGCAAGTGTCTGCCGTGGTGAACGTTACCTTTGACGGCTGCATTGGGCTTTGCCTTTGCTTTTGCTTTCGCTTTCGCTTTCGCGTTCGCTTTCGCGTTCGCTTTCGCTTTCGCTTTCCCGGATGTACGTAACGTTTGTTGATATGGTTCTGAGGAAGAGTGTATGACAGTGCCGTGCCGTCCATGTTCGTGTGCCCTCCCATTGTGTGTATGCTATTGTCTGTGTACTTGAATGATGTATGTAGGTGTTAGTGGACATGTTTTACCAGTGGGGGGAAATGGATCGTCGATAGTTGCCGTCACTCTGTCACGGTCGAGATGACGCACCCTCCGTACAGAAAGGTGTCGAGAAAGTGAGTGTGTGTGTGTGTGTGTGTGTGTGTGTGCGTCCGTGAATTGGCAGTGTTTGGAGGTGGGCGTGCCCTGGATGTGGCCCGGAAAGGGCTGTTCGTTTAGGCGGTAGTGTTGTGTGGACAGGGGAGGGGCATGCGTAACGCTGCTGGCATGGCATTTCGGGAGATGGGAGGGGGCAAACGAGGAAACGAGGAGCGGCGGCCAAAGACGGGACGGGGAGGGGCGCGGTGTGGGTGGCTTGCGCCTGTGCTCGGCGTTGTGGTTTGTGCAAAAGAGGAGGAGAAAAACAATGTGAGTTGCCAGGGAGGGGAGCGGTGTTGTGTTGTGGTTGTCGTGGTGTAGCCGCAGACGCGGCTGTCAGTGAACGTGGCGAGACGGACGGATGCGCGGAGGGGCGGGGGCGGCGCATTTCGCCGGTGCCGTGCCGTGCCGTGCCGTGCCTGAAAGCCGCGTGGTCGCTGTGTTGTTGGTGGCGTGGGGGCGAGGAGAGTACCGTACGGGTGTGCTTGTGCGCCGGAAACGGCACACTGCGCCCGCCCGTCTTGGAGGCTGATGGCTGTGGTGTGGAAATGGGGCGCGGTGATGTTGAAGCAGTTGAAGAACAGAAAAGAAACCAAGAAAACGGAAGGCGTGATGCGGCGGTGGTGGTGAGAGCGGGAAAAACAAAACAAAAAAAGAAAAAAAAACAACAAAAAAAAAGAAGGAAAAACAACAAGAAACAAAAAAGAAAACAAAAAGTCTATCAATATTAAAATGTAAATGGAAATGGAAATGGACCCAGGTATAACCTCCCTGCACAAATAGCAGAGAGTCCGATGATAATAAAAATGTGCCAGAATGTTAACGTCCCTACAAAACAAACCCAACGATAATATTAATGAAAGAGTGAACCGTATGTAACATTGCAACAGACATAATGAAACCTGATAAATTGTATAAGGGCAGCAGCGTTGACCTTTGGCCCTGTATTCAGAAATAAAAAGAGCCAAAGATCGTTACCCCAATGAAAAAGACACTGAAACACGTATGTAACATAGTAGCGATGGCGAGACATTGTAGCATCTGTGACCAGAGAGTTTGCGCTGGACTGCGCGAGTGTTGCGAGCGGTTCTCAGTCAGTCAGTCAGTCAGTCTGTCAGTAGTCGTTGCGAGTCCGTAGCTCTGTGTAGTTGAGGGCTGTACTCTGTCAGTAGTCGTCGCGTGCAGTACGCTAATAGTCGTCATGCAGAGCGGTCGGTCAGTAGTAGCAGCCGAGTGCGGTTGTGTGATGTAGGCGGTCGGCAACACTGGTCAAGATGGTGAATAAGGTATACTGTTAATTAATATAATCATTAGATAATGAAAAATTGTATTTATTGTAATTATTCTCCAACAAGTTCCCCAATAATAATTTTTATTTCAAAAGCATTTTTCAAACATTAAATTTTTTATTGAACTAAAGAGTTCGTTGCACTTCACATTTCATTCCACTTCTTTGAAGAAAAATGTCACTAAAATCACAAAAAAAGAGAATATTATTATTTGCAATGCAGTTCCTCCAAGCGCTGCGCAACAACCAGAGCAGAAATGTGACATCCATTTATTCGGAGGTAAGACTTTAATTCTGATTGTTTTGCACAGGGCCAAAGACCGATATTTCGGTTTAATTGAAGTTTCTTGTCACTGAACGGACCTTTGTAAATGTTGTGTGAAGACTTTATATTTGAGTCAGATTGCGAATTTCACATTTTTGTTGCCATTTTCAATACCTCTCATTGTGGGCGAGGTTACAATTAGCGCAATGTCCATTAGCATCCGTAAATAACATTGTCCATTATTTTAAATTTTGCTGGGAGGTTACAACACACACACAAAAAAAAAAAAAACAAAAAATTGCATTTATATCCGCTCCTCAATTGTAGATACCCCTTACACAGCTGTGTGCAATGAATGAGTGCTGGCTGGTAATTAATTGCACTCCTTGGAGGGAAATGCCATAGGAAGTAGTCTTTAAAAAGTGAATGTTTTTCGTTAAGAGACAAAAGTTACTTTAGAAAAAAAGTAATAGTGGGGCTTTTGTTGTTGAACAAAAGAAGTACAATGAACATACGTTATCAGATTTGCGCAATGCAGCGTCACACCACCTTTTGATTATAACACAATATACTATACATCGTCCCGAACCGTGACCAGAGTCGCGAGACGAGCAGAGCACGCCGCCGACGCCCGCTCAGTACAACCGTCCACCCGCTACTACTGTCGACCGACTACTACCTCTCCCGACTCGCGCTACAATATATATATAACAACTGTTCCTGGCGACCCGGTGCGTGCCACTACTGTCGTCTGGCGCGGTCCAAGCGCCGACTAGCAGCGATAAAGAACTCTCTGGTCAGACAGAGATGCTGTCATGCCTCGCCATCGCTCTGGTAATGAATACATACGTGTTGCAGCGTGCGTACCACCGGAACACGCAGTGGCGGAGCCAAAGACTGTGTTGTCGAGGTCGAGTGCGAGCGGGAAGAGAGGCAGCGTCGGCACGGAGATGCAAGCGAGCGCGAGACGCACGGGGGCTGCGGCGTGGCGCGTTTGCGGTCGGCGCCTTTGGTGGCAACGGCCGGGACAAGCAGCGGTGTATGGTGTGGTGCGGGGCGGACAGGGGCGGAGGCGGCGCGACGACGGCATGGGGGCGAAAACGGGACGGGGGACGGCGGATGTTGAGAGGCGTCACGCGCGGACAGGACACAGACACAGAGACACACAGATTGGAAAGGGAGGGTGCGCGGTAGTAGTTGGGAATGTGCGTACCGTGCGGGATGGGAGTGGGCGAGGAACACGGTCGTGGCCCCTGTTTTGGGTGCGTGTGATGACGTCGGTGTGTTGTGGGAAGGGAAGGTGCTGTGGCGGCGGCGCGTAATGGGCGTAGGCCGAAAAGAGAAAGGAACGTGGGCAGTGTGTTGGCAAGCGTCGGTTCGACTGCGACGTTGATGGGCAGGGCAGGGCAAGGTTAATGGTGGTAGGAGTAGGCGTGTGGGCGCAAAAAATCTGCCGCTGCAGGCGGTGCCGTAACCGCCATGGCGGGAAGGAGAGAGGGCCAAAGAAAGAAAGAAAGAAAGAAAGAAGAAAACAAAAAAAAAAAAAGGAGGGGGGGGGGGGCGAAAGTGGAGAGGCGGTGGTGTGAGAAGGGCGGGGGCGGAAGGAAGGCAGGAAGGACAAGAGGCGAGGCGACGGCTTGCTTTGTGTATCGGTCGGTCTCTGGCTATGCTTCGTTTTCTGCAGCAGGGTCGGTGCGCGGCGTGGCTCGCGGCAGTGGGAACGCCTGGTGGCTGGACGGCCAGCAATGCGGTTGGATGGGCGGCCACAGCACCGCACCTGTGCCCGAGGAGGAGACGCTGGCGGCGGGCCCTGAGGTGAGGCCGGCTCGGCTGGGGCTGTGGATGTGTAGGTGTGCGCCGCTGCTGCAACAACGAGTAAAACGCGAGAAGGAGGGATGGCGGTAGAGAGAGAGAAAAAAAAAAAAAAAAAAAAAAAAAAAGGTCGTGTTGTGTTGATGCGCAGGCAGACGCGTACAGAGGGACGAGCCCGGTCTGCAGCAGGGTGTGGCCGTGCCGAGTGCAGAGCAGCGGCGGCTCGGTTCGGTTCGGCCCGGCCCGGCCCGGCGGGCCGCGCTGTTGTCGCGGACGTGAGCGCCCCCTGGCGGGTGGCCGGAGGCGGCGCGGCGTGTTGGACGTGTGGCTGGTGGCAGTGCACAATTTGCGAGTGGCTGGCGGTGTGGTGTGGCGGTTGGCGCGTCGGGCGGCGGAGAGGTATGTGTTGCGGGCGCCCTTTGCTGCGCTGCGTCGTTGCGTGTGCCGTACAGGGCGGGCGCTTGTCGACTGTGTGGGCGGTGTGGCGAATTGGCGTGAAACGGCTGCCGAGAGGTGTGTGGTAGCGAGCCGGTCGGTGGTGTCAGTGCGAAGGGGAATGTGCGTGCGTTTGGCGGTTTCGGTGTGCTTTTTGCGGCGTGAGAGTGGGAATTAGTGGGGCCGGCTGTTGTGTTGGTTCCTTGTGTCTTGTGTCGCGTAGCTTGATGGCAACGTGGAAGGACGCCGGTTTCGTTTCGAGCCTTGCGTGTGGTTGTCGACGTTGACTGGTTGGCGTGTGCCGATGCACGTGCATGTGTGGGTCGCGAGTGCGTTTTTGGCTGGCTGTGTGTGTGTGTGTGTGTGTGTGTGTGTGTGTTTTGGGGGGGAAGGGGGAGGCGGTGGTGAAAGTGCAGTCGTTGCCACGGGCGTCGTCGGGTGGGGCTGGGGCTGGGGCTGTGCGTCGTGGCGGAAAGGTGGTAGGTTGCGGGAAGCGAGCCCGTCGTTGACGGTGTCGCGTGAGTTGTGAATCGAGTGGGGCGCGGGGCGCGGGACAGGAGCAGCGTGCCGCTGCGTCGTGGTCGTCAGCAGAGGCTGTGCGTGTGCTTGTCCTTTTTGTGGGCGGTTCGTGCGAGGCGTTTTTGTTTTGTGTTGCCCTAGTTGTTAGTTTATTTTGTTTGTGTTTGTTATTTTGAGACGACGACTGGTTGGCGGTGTGCGCTTCCCGTGTCGTTTGTGTTGTTTGGTTTTTTTGTTTTTGTGTGTGTTTTTTTTTTTTTTTTTTTTTGCACTGGGCCCCGGTGGGTGGGTGCGTGTGTGTCGATTGCCGGCTGGCGAAAGGTGCGCCATCGGCGGGGTGGGTCGCCGGCACAAGTAGAGGCGGCGGCGTTGTTGCTGTTGTTGTGTGGTGTTTGTTTTGTTCGGCTGTGTCGGCGAGCTGTGTTGCGGTGCGTGTGAATGGTGGTGCAAAAGTGCTGGCGTTGGGGCTGCGACTGCGACGGCGGCGAGCCGCGGGCGCGCCATTGATAGTGATGTTGTGAACAGCGGCTGTGTACGGTAGTGGTGTTGTTGTAGCACGACGTGCATCCGGGCCGGCGCGGAAAGCGCAGTTGCGGGCGGTTGCCCTTCGGTGCCAGCCATGTCGCGTGAGCGGCGGGTTGCTCTGGTGTCGACACGTGGTGCTCTGGGTTGTTGTGTGGTGCCCTTTGGCCGGTGGGGGTGGTTCGCGTGTGTCTCGTTCGCGCTCGGTGTCTGGTCGTGGTCGTGCTGCTCCCCCGTCTGTCGGCGGTTTCCGACGTCGTCTGTACGTTTTTGTTCGTTTGCGGCGTGCCTGCCGACGTCGTCCCGTCGCGACCTTTCAACCGAAAGTGTGGCGCCCGAAGGTGAACGAACGTAACCCTGACCTCGGCGCTTTACGCTGAGCCGAGCGAACCGAACCGAACCGAACCTAACCTGTGGTGTGGCGAGGTGAGCTCAGCCTGTGAGCCCCTAACGTCTACGTAAGGTAAGCTGTCCGGCTCACGCCTCACGTTTGAACGCTTTTTTAACCTACGTTTGACGCTTCTTAACCTAGCACTGACCCCTTAACCTAACGTGTAACCTAACCTAACCTAACCTAACCTAACCTCTGACGCCTGACGTGTTTGAATGCTTAACCTAAGTTTGACGCTTAACCTAACCCAAGTCCCCTTAACCTAACCCACGTCCACCTAACCTAACCTAACGTAGACGTGTAAACGTAATGTGTAACGCGTAACGTGTAACGTGTAAGGTCGGCTGTCGTGTGTGCTTGACGGCAGATTGGGTTGGTCTGTAGATTGGGATTGCGGTTTGCCTCGGTCGAGGGGTTGGGTCGGAAGCGGCGAGGGGCGGCGGCGCCTGTTGCGCAGGCGGCGTCCGTTTGCGGCGGGCAATTGTTGAGAAACGGCTGTGAATGTTGGCGGGCGAGAGGAGGAGGACGGCGCGCGATGTGGCCCGACGGCTGCGGGCCGATCGGGAAACGGCGGGAGGGCGACGGAAGGCGATGGGGCGGCGGAGGCGCGTTTGCACGGCCGTCATCGCCGCACGCCTCGGCTTGTGTGGCTGTGGCGCCGGCCGCGCTGGCCGGGCTGCCGCGGCGACGGTGTGGGAGTTTTGCCGAAGGTTTGGCCATTGTGGCGGGTCGTCGGCTGGGGCTGTGGGGGCGGCATTTGGGCGGGGGCGGCGATTCTCGGCGGGCCGACCCAGGCTGTAGCGCGCGGTAGCTGCAGTTTGGCCGTGGTTTGCGGCGCTGCCGTGGCGACTGGTTGGCGACTGTGGTGTGGCTGTGTGTAGCCCCATCCTCGGTGGTTTGAAAGGCGCGGGCGGTTGTGGCGCAGGTTTGGGGCTGCTCCGCACAGGCTGTCGGACGTTGGGCGGTAGCAAGCGCGGGAGGCGCGGCGCGGCGGCGCGCAGAGTGGCGGCCGCTCTCTCGGCCGTCCGCGCCCGCCCGTGACACTGGCTGGGCCTTGTGATTCTCTGCTCTGCTGCTGTGCTGTGCTTGCGTGCCTGCCGTCCGTCCCGCTCGCTCTCGCTGTGTGTTAGGCGCGTCGTCGAAATGGCAGATCAGGCGGCTACGAACGAGACTGCTGCGGCACCCGCCGCCACCGGCACTACGAAGAAGGCCAAGTCTGCGTCGTCTGCGAAGAAGCCGCGCGCCAAGCCTGCGCACCCGCGCACCTCTGAGATGGTGACGGCCGCCATCAAGAGTCTGAAGGAGCGCGGCGGGTCGTCGCTGCAGGCGATCAAGAAGTACATAGCCGCGCACTACAAGCTGGACGCGGAGAAGCTGGCGCCGTTTATCAAGAAGTACCTCAAGTCGGCCGTCGTGGCGGGCGAGCTGGTGCAGACGAAGGGGAAGGGCGCGTCCGGCTCGTTCAAGCTTGCCGGCGCCGGCGGCGGGGGGGCGGCCGAGGGCGGCAAGGCTCGTGCTGGCGGTGCCAAGAAGAAGCGCGCCGCTCCGGCCAGCAAGGAGAAGAAGGGCGCCCGTGCGGCCGGCGCAAAGAAGGCTGGTGGCGTGAAGGCGGCGACCGGTCGGAAGGCGGGCGCCGCCAAGAAGGCGTCTGCGGCGTCGGCCGCTCCCGCGGGTGCGAAGAAGGCGGCTGCGGCCAAGCCGGCCAAGGCCAAGTCGCCGTCGAAGGCGAAGAAGGCCGCCAAGGTTCCGACGAAGAAGCCGAAGGCGCCGCGCCCGAAGAAGGCGACGACGCCGTCTAAGGCGAAGGCTTCGCCCAAGAAGAAGAAGTAGAGTAGAGGAGAAAGAGATGGGAATGGAAGGGTTTGGCGCTTGACTCCGTCGTCCCCACCCCCCGTCGTCGTCTAGTGGCGCGCAAGAGACGCGCGGCCCAAAACGGCCCTTCTCAGGGCCATCAAAGCACGTCGGGGAAGGTTTTGATTGTCGTGTTGCGTTTGGTGTGGGTGTCTGTCTGTCTGGCGTTTCTGTATGCCCGTGGGGATGCTGTTTGCGTGCCGTGGTGGTTGGATTGCGGGGGTCGGTGGCGGGTGTGGGCGGCGGTAGCGGTAAGCGGTGTTGTTGTTGTTGTTGTTGTTGTTGTTGTCGTGGTTGATTGTCGCCGTGTTTGTGGCGGCGGCCGACGGTTGGTTTTCTGTCACGTTGTTTTGTTTGAATACGTTGGTTGGCTTGCCTGCGTTCGTTCTTCTCGGATGTCTGTCTTGTCGAGTCGTGTCTGGTCTTTGTTTTGTTTTGTTCCTTTGTGTGTGTGTGTGTTATGTTTTGCAACGGGGGGCACGTTGAGATGCGGAAGGAGTCGGCGGGGATTTCGGTGGCGTGTAGAGCGAGCGAGCGCGCCTGCCTGGCCGTTGGCCGTCGGAGTGGAGTGCGGGTTTTTTTGTTTTCGAAACGAAAGCGGCGGCCGGCCAGCCACCCGTGCGGTGTGACGTCGGCCGTTGGGCATTGTGCGCTTTGAGCGCCGGGGAGGGATGATGTGTGATTGTTGCGCGCTGCTAGCAGGCAGGCAGAGTGAGCGGGTGTGGCGGACGGACGGGAAGTGGTGGTTTTTGTTTTTGGGTTGCGGGGCGAGAGGCAGGCGACCGACAAAGTTTGCTCGCGACGGAGAGATGTTAGTGGCCCTGAAAAGGGCCGTTTTTGTTTGTGCGGTGCGGTGCGGTGCCGCGGCGCGGTTTAGGCGCGCTCGCCGCGGATGCGGCGCGCGAGCTGGATGTCCTTGGGCATGATGGTGACGCGCTTGGCGTGGATTGCGCACAGGTTGGTGTCTTCGAAGAGGCCGACGAGGTAGGCCTCGCTGGCCTCCTGCAGGGCCATGACTGCGGAGCTCTGGAAGCGCAGGTCGGTCTTGAAGTCCTGGGCGATCTCGCGCACTAGGCGCTGGAATGGCAGCTTGCGGATGAGCAGCTCTGTGCTCTTCTGGTAGCGCCTGATTTCTCGCAGGGCGACGGTGCCCGGCCTGTAGCGGTGGGGCTTCTTGACGCCTCCGGTGGCGGGCGCGCTCTTCCTCGCCGCCTTGGTGGCGAGCTGTTTGCGCGGCGCCTTTCCGCCGGTGGACTTGCGGGCCGTTTGCTTTGTGCGGGCCATGGCGGTAGCGGTAGC
This sequence comes from Schistocerca piceifrons, assembly GCF_021461385.2. Classification (NCBI taxonomy): domain Eukaryota; kingdom Metazoa; phylum Arthropoda; class Insecta; order Orthoptera; family Acrididae; genus Schistocerca; species Schistocerca piceifrons. Next base: position 196,796 of record NW_025726839.1, on the reverse strand, counting down.
GGAGCGGCGTGCGTGGAGGTTAGGTGCGGCGCGGCGTCCGGTGCTGCCTTGACAACGGGCCCGCCGATAGACCATCTTCTTCAGGGTGTGCGCTCTTCACCCCGGTTTCTTGGAGTCCCTGCAGGATGTCCTGCACTGCCTCCATTCTTCTCTTCGACTATATGTTGCTAATGCTTCTCTTTTCTTTTGTGTCTTCTCGTTGGACAACGGGCCCGCGCGCCTCCGTGCTGCGCTTATATGCCCTCGGTTGCGCGTGGTGGGGGGAGGGCGGGCCAGAGTCTATATAGGGGGGCGGCGGGCGCGCTGGGTGCAGACCGTAGCCGACTCGCCAGCCGCTGCAGCTGCTGTTTGTGCACGTTGTTGCTTTGCCCGAGGAAGGAAGGATGACAGGCCGCGGCAAGGGAGGAAAGGGGCTCGGCAAGGGTGGCGCCAAGCGGCACCGCAAGGTGTTGCGCGACAACATCCAGGGCATCACGAAGCCCGCCATCCGCCGCCTGGCTCGCAGGGGCGGCGTGAAGCGCATCTCTGGTCTGATCTACGAGGAGACCCGCGGGGTGCTGAAGGTGTTCCTGGAGAACGTGATCCGCGACGCGGTGACGTACACTGAGCACGCCAAGCGCAAGACTGTGACGGCCATGGACGTGGTGTACGCCCTGAAGAGGCAGGGGCGCACCCTGTACGGTTTCGGCGGTTAGGCTGCGTCGCAGCGGGCGCTGGCCTTCCCGCGGCCGTGCTTGTGGGTGGGAGAGACTAGAAAACGGCCCTTTTCAGGGCCACCACACTGTTCGGAAGTTGAAAAGTGCGAAAGAGTCTGTGTTGTTGCTGCGTGTGTGCGCTGTGTTGTTTGTTTGTTTGTTTGTTTCTTTCCGTTTGAGCGACGTGATGTGACTGGGAGGGGAGAAGGAAAGGAAACGTGTCATGTGGCTGGCTGTGTGTGGAGCTGCTTCGTTTGTGTGTTTGTTATTGTGTGTCTTTGTATCGATCGCGACGGAGATGGCGGGCTGTGTGTTGTTGTGCGAGAGGCGGTGATTATTTGCTTGCGTGGTTTGTCTCTGTGTGTTTGTTTGCGGCGGCGTTGGGGTTTCCGAGGCAAGGCGTGTGGGCATAGGCGGCCGGATCAGCTGTTTCGTTCGTGTCGACGGCCGTTGCGCGCGGGAGTGGAGGGCGGTGTGTCGACACGCCTCCCTTTAACAATGGTCATTATTGCTGCCGTTGTCGGTTTGGAAGGCGACTGCGACCGTGCAAAATGTGTGTGTGTGTGTGTGTGTGTGTTGGGCCACACGGGCTGTGTGGACGACAAGATGGCGGACGTGCGCCGGCGGCGGCTGTGCTGTGACAGTGCAAAGTTAAAACAAAACAAGGTGCGGCGAGGACGACTGAAATTTTGCTTTGGACGTAGGTGTGTGTGGTGGCCCTGAAAAGGGCCGATTGTTGTGGGCCGAGCCGAGCCGGCAAAGCGCGTTGCGTGCAGGGGAGCACGCGGCGCTGCGATTGCCTGGCCTCCTTTAGGCCTTCTTCTCGGTCTTCTTTGGCAGCAGGACGGCCTGGATGTTGGGCAGGACACCACCCTGTGCGATGGTGACGCCCGACAGGAGCTTGTTGAGCTCCTCGTCGTTGCGGATGGCAAGCTGCAGGTGGCGCGGGATGATGCGCGTCTTCTTGTTGTCGCGGGCCGCGTTTCCGGCCAGCTCGAGCACCTCAGCCGCGAGGTACTCCATGACGGCGGCGAGGTAGACGGGCGCCCCGGCGCCGACGCGCTCTGCGTAGTTTCCCTTGCGCAGGAGGCGGTGGATTCTGCCGACCGGGAACTGGAGCCCAGCCCTGCTTGAGCGGGACTTTGACTTGCCCTTGACTTTGCCTCCCTTTCCGCGTCCGGACATGGCGATGGGCTAGCGACGGTGCACACGAAACGGAAACGAAAACGACCGGTGCGAGCGGCAGCGAGTCGAGCAGCGGAGTGCGCGCCGGCGCAGCCGGGGTGGGGGTGCTTTATGGGCTCGGGTGCGGCGGCCGGTTGCGCGCGCGCCCCATTGGTCGGCGGCCGCAACAGGGCGAGCTGGTAAAGGTGCGGCGGCGGCTGGCGGCGGGTGCCACTGTGTGGGGAGACGCTGACTAGAGCGGAGCGCTTGCTACTGGTGTTGCTGCTGCCGTACGTTGGTTCGAGATGCCGCCCAAGACTAGCGGGAAGGCCGCCAAGAAGGCTGGCAAGGCGCAGAAGAACATTTCGAAGGGCGACAAGAAGAAGAAGCGCAAGAGGAAGGAGAGCTATGCCATCTACATCTACAAGGTGCTGAAGCAGGTGCACCCTGACACGGGCATCTCGTCGAAGGCGATGAGCATCATGAACAGCTTCGTGAACGACATTTTCGAGCGCATTGCGGCCGAGGCTTCTCGCCTGGCGCACTACAACAAGCGCTCGACCATCACGTCCCGCGAGATCCAGACCGCTGTGCGGCTGTTGCTGCCTGGCGAGCTGGCCAAGCACGCCGTGAGCGAGGGCACGAAGGCGGTGACCAAGTACACGAGCTCCAAGTAAGGAGGTGGCTCTGGAATGGAAGGAAGGATGGAGAGAGAAGGCTCCTCCGTTGCGAGAGCGGCAAAACGGCCCTTTTCAGGGCCACCAACTTGCCTTTTGCGGGAAGGGCGGAATTGTTGTTGTTGTTGTTTGTGTGGACGGCTGTGATGTATGTGTGCATTTTGATTGTGGGTGGGGGGGCGCGTCAAAGCGTGTTGCGCGGGGTACGGCCACGAGGTTGGTCGCCGTGGCGTGGAATGGTGGCACGCCTCGTTGGCGTGGTTTTTGACCCATTGGTGTTGTTGGTGTGTGTGTGTGTGTGTGTGTTACCCGTCTGCGAGGGGGGACAGTGTGATCGGCGACTTTTGTGTCACCGTAACGACGGCCGTTTGCGGGTTTGTTTTTTTGCACATCATACATGGCGAGGGTGAAATGTGAAATGTTTTTGTTTGGTTTTTTTTGCCGCCCACTATTCCCTTTGCTGTACGCCGAGTTTGACAATGGTGCGACGTAACTGCAGCGTGGAGGTGTGTGAGTGACGTTGAAATGAACGTGCCATTAAGACGCATTGTTGTTGTATTGTACTGTACGTGTACGGCGACACGCACGATGATGTACCATTCGACTCTGATGTTTGATAGCCGTGTCTGACTGATTGCGTACGACGCACGCACACCGATGTCGTCATTCAAGATGCACGCTAGACGACGACGGCGGCGGCGGCGGCGGTCGTTTGTTTGGCGAATGTCTGTACACGTGTTTGTCTGTGTCCATCCGGTATGTATTTGTTTGTTTGAAAGTGTTTTGTGTGTCGGTGACGTGGTCCGATCCGTCGCCCCCTGAGTAACTGTCGATCGGCGCGATAGACCGGCGTCACGCAACTGAACCGAAGTCTTGGGCACACCCGTCATACTGTTGTACACCGTCGCGCTGAGAACGGTAACGAAAGGTTGACTTTGATCGGTCGAATGTCTGGGCAGAACGTGAGGAATGAGGCAAGAGTGCAAGGAGGGGGGGCAAAAGAGAGAGGAAGGGAAAAAGGGGAGAAACGCATTCGTAGAGCAACGGAACGTTCCCGTGTCGGAGGCGTATTGGAGCCGCACTGAAATGCGTTTAACGGCGGCGCGGCTGCAAGTGTCTGCCGTGGTGAACGTTACCTTTGACGGCTGCATTGGGCTTTGCCTTTGCTTTTGCTTTCGCTTTCGCTTTCGCGTTCGCTTTCGCGTTCGCTTTCGCTTTCCCGGATGTACGTAACGTTTGTTGATATGGTTCTGAGGAAGAGTGTATGACAGTGCCGTGCCGTCCATGTTCGTGTGCCCTCCCATTGTGTGTATGCTATTGTCTGTGTACTTGAATGATGTATGTAGGTGTTAGTGGACATGTTTTACCAGTGGGGGGAAATGGATCGTCGATAGTTGCCGTCACTCTGTCACGGTCGAGATGACGCACCCTCCGTACAGAAAGGTGTCGAGAAAGTGAGTGTGTGTGTGTGTGTGTGTGTGTGTGTGCGTCCGTGAATTGGCAGTGTTTGGAGGTGGGCGTGCCCTGGATGTGGCCCGGAAAAGGCTGTTCGTTTAGGCGGTAGTGTTGTGTGGACAGGGGAGGGGCATGCGTAACGCTGCTGGCATGGCATTTCGGGAGATGGGAGGGGGCAAACGAGGAAACGAGGAGCGGCGGCCAAAGACGGGACGGGGAGGGGCGCGGTGTGGGTGGCTTGCGCCTGTGCTCGGCGTTGTGGTTTGTGCAAAAGAGGAGGAGAAAAACAATGTGAGTTGCCAGGGAGGGGAGCGGTGTTGTGTTGTGGTTGTCGTGGTGTAGCCGCAGACGCGGCTGTCAGTGAACGTGGCGAGACGGACGGATGCGCGGAGGGGCGGGGGCGGCGCATTTCGCCGGTGCCGTGCCGTGCCGTGCCGTGCCTGAAAGCCGCGTGGTCGCTGTGTTGTTGGTGGCGTGGGGGCGAGGAGAGTACCGTACGGGTGTGCTTGTGCGCCGGAAACGGCACACTGCGCCCGCCCGTCTTGGAGGCTGATGGCTGTGGTGTGGAAATGGGGCGCGGTGATGTTGAAGCAGTTGAAGAACAGAAAAGAAACCAAGAAAACGGAAGGCGTGATGCGGCGGTGGTGGTGAGAGCGGGAAAAACAAAACAAAAAAAGAAAAAAAAAACAACAAAAAAAAAGAAGGAAAAACAACAAGAAACAAAAAAGAAAACAAAAAGTCTATCAATATTAAAATGTAAATGGAAATGGAAATGGACCCAGGTATAACCTCCCTGCACAAATAGCAGAGAGTCCGATGATAATAAAAATGTGCCAGAATGTTAACGTCCCTACAAAACAAACCCAACGATAATATTAATGAAAGAGTGAACCGTATGTAACATTGCAACAGACATAATGAAACCTGATAAATTGTATAAGGGCAGCAGCGTTGACCTTTGGCCCTGTATTCAGAAATAAAAAGAGCCAAAGATCGTTACCCCAATGAAAAAGACACTGAAACACGTATGTAACATAGTAGCGATGGCGAGACATTGTAGCATCTGTGACCAGAGAGTTTGCGCTGGACTGCGCGAGTGTTGCGAGCGGTTCTCAGTCAGTCAGTCAGTCAGTCTGTCAGTAGTCGTTGCGAGTCCGTAGCTCTGTGTAGTTGAGGGCTGTACTCTGTCAGTAGTCGTCGCGTGCAGTACGCTAATAGTCGTCATGCAGAGCGGTCGGTCAGTAGTAGCAGCCGAGTGCGGTTGTGTGATGTAGGCGGTCGGCAACACTGGTCAAGATGGTGAATAAGGTATACTGTTAATTAATATAATCATTAGATAATGAAAAATTGTATTTATTGTAATTATTCTCCAACAAGTTCCCCAATAATAATTTTTATTTCAAAAGCATTTTTCAAACATTAAATTTTTTATTGAACTAAAGAGTTCGTTGCACTTCACATTTCATTCCACTTCTTTGAAGAAAAATGTCACTAAAATCACAAAAAAAGAGAATATTATTATTTGCAATGCAGTTCCTCCAAGCGCTGCGCAACAACCAGAGCAGAAATGTGACATCCATTTATTCGGAGGTAAGACTTTAATTCTGATTGTTTTGCACAGGGCCAAAGACCGATATTTCGGTTTAATTGAAGTTTCTTGTCACTGAACGGACCTTTGTAAATGTTGTGTGAAGACTTTATATTTGAGTCAGATTGCGAATTTCACATTTTTGTTGCCATTTTCAATACCTCTCATTGTGGGCGAGGTTACAATTAGCGCAATGTCCATTAGCATCCGTAAATAACATTGTCCATTATTTTAAATTTTGCTGGGAGGTTACAACACACACACAAAAAAAAAAAACAAAAAATTGCATTTATATCCGCTCCTCAATTGTAGATACCCCTTACACAGCTGTGTGCAATGAATGAGTGCTGGCTGGTAATTAATTGCACTCCTTGGAGGGAAATGCCATAGGAAGTAGTCTTTAAAAAGTGAATGTTTTTCGTTAAGAGACAAAAGTTACTTTAGAAAAAAAGTAATAGTGGGGCTTTTGTTGTTGAACAAAAGAAGTACAATGAACATACGTTATCAGATTTGCGCAATGCAGCGTCACACCACCTTTTGATTATAACACAATATACTATACATCGTCCCGAACCGTGACCAGAGTCGCGAGACGAGCAGAGCACGCCGCCGACGCCCGCTCAGTACAACCGTCCACCCGCTACTACTGTCGACCGACTACTACCTCTCCCGACTCGCGCTACAATATATATATAACAACTGTTCCTGGCGACCCGGTGCGTGCCACTACTGTCGTCTGGCGCGGTCCAAGCGCCGACTAGCAGCGATAAAGAACTCTCTGGTCAGACAGAGATGCTGTCATGCCTCGCCATCGCTCTGGTAATGAATACATACGTGTTGCAGCGTGCGTACCACCGGAACACGCAGTGGCGGAGCCAAAGACTGTGTTGTCGAGGTCGAGTGCGAGCGGGAAGAGAGGCAGCGTCGGCACGGAGATGCAAGCGAGCGCGAGACGCACGGGGGCTGCGGCGTGGCGCGTTTGCGGTCGGCGCCTTTGGTGGCAACGGCCGGGACAAGCAGCGGTGTATGGTGTGGTGCGGGGCGGACAGGGGCGGAGGCGGCGCGACGACGGCATGGGGGCGAAAACGGGACGGGGGACGGCGGATGTTGAGAGGCGTCACGCGCGGACAGGACACAGACACAGAGACACACAGATTGGAAAGGGAGGGTGCGCGGTAGTAGTTGGGAATGTGCGTACCGTGCGGGATGGGAGTGGGCGAGGAACACGGTCGTGGCCCCTGTTTTGGGTGCGTGTGATGACGTCGGTGTGTTGTGGGAAGGGAAGGTGCTGTGGCGGCGGCGCGTAATGGGCGTAGGCCGAAAAGAGAAAGGAACGTGGGCAGTGTGTTGGCAAGCGTCGGTTCGACTGCGACGTTGATGGGCAGGGCAGGGCAAGGTTAATGGTGGTAGGAGTAGGCGTGTGGGCGCAAAAAATCTGCCGCTGCAGGCGGTGCCGTAACCGCCATGGCGGGAAGGAGAGAGGGCCAAAGAAAGAAAGAAAGAAAGAAAGAAGAAAACAAAAAAAAAAAAAGGAGGGGGGGGGGGCGAAAGTGGAGAGGCGGTGGTGTGAGAAGGGCGGGGGCGGAAGGAAGGCAGGAAGGACAAGAGGCGAGGCGACGGCTTGCTTTGTGTATCGGTCGGTCTCTGGCTATGCTTCGTTTTCTGCAGCAGGGTCGGTGCGCGGCGTGGCTCGCGGCAGTGGGAACGCCTGGTGGCTGGACGGCCAGCAATGCGGTTGGATGGGCGGCCACAGCACCGCACCTGTGCCCGAGGAGGAGACGCTGGCGGCGGGCCCTGAGGTGAGGCCGGCTCGGCTGGGGCTGTGGATGTGTAGGTGTGCGCCGCTGCTGCAACAACGAGTAAAACGCGAGAAGGAGGGATGGCGGTAGAGAGAGAGAAAAAAAAAAAAAAAAAAAAAAAAAAAGGTCGTGTTGTGTTGATGCGCAGGCAGACGCGTACAGAGGGACGAGCCCGGTCTGCAGCAGGGTGTGGCCGTGCCGAGTGCAGAGCAGCGGCGGCTCGGTTCGGTTCGGCCCGGCCCGGCCCGGCGGGCCGCGCTGTTGTCGCGGACGTGAGCGCCCCCTGGCGGGTGGCCGGAGGCGGCGCGGCGTGTTGGACGTGTGGCTGGTGGCAGTGCACAATTTGCGAGTGGCTGGCGGTGTGGTGTGGCGGTTGGCGCGTCGGGCGGCGGAGAGGTATGTGTTGCGGGCGCCCTTTGCTGCGCTGCGTCGTTGCGTGTGCCGTACAGGGCGGGCGCTTGTCGACTGTGTGGGCGGTGTGGCGAATTGGCGTGAAACGGCTGCCGAGAGGTGTGTGGTAGCGAGCCGGTCGGTGGTGTCAGTGCGAAGGGGAATGTGCGTGCGTTTGGCGGTTTCGGTGTGCTTTTTGCGGCGTGAGAGTGGGAATTAGTGGGGCCGGCTGTTGTGTTGGTTCCTTGTGTCTTGTGTCGCGTAGCTTGATGGCAACGTGGAAGGACGCCGGTTTCGTTTCGAGCCTTGCGTGTGGTTGTCGACGTTGACTGGTTGGCGTGTGCCGATGCACGTGCATGTGTGGGTCGCGAGTGCGTTTTTGGCTGGCTGTGTGTGTGTGTGTGTGTGTGTGTGTGTGTGTGTTTTGGGGGGGAAGGGGGAGGCGGTGGTGAAAGTGCAGTCGTTGCCACGGGCGTCGTCGGGTGGGGCTGGGGCTGGGGCTGTGCGTCGTGGCGGAAAGGTGGTAGGTTGCGGGAAGCGAGCCCGTCGTTGACGGTGTCGCGTGAGTTGTGAATCGAGTGGGGCGCGGGGCGCGGGACAGGAGCAGCGTGCCGCTGCGTCGTGGTCGTCAGCAGAGGCTGTGCGTGTGCTTGTCCTTTTTGTGGGCGGTTCGTGCGAGGCGTTTTTGTTTTGTGTTGCCCTAGTTGTTAGTTTATTTTGTTTGTGTTTGTTATTTTGAGACGACGACTGGTTGGCGGTGTGCGCTTCCCGTGTCGTTTGTGTTGTTTGGTTTTTTTGTTTTTGTGTGTGTTTTTTTTTTTTTTTTTTTTTTTGCACTGGGCCCCGGTGGGTGGGTGCGTGTGTGTCGATTGCCGGCTGGCGAAAGGTGCGCCATCGGCGGGGTGGGTCGCCGGCACAAGTAGAGGCGGCGGCGTTGTTGCTGTTGTTGTGTGGTGTTTGTTTTGTTCGGCTGTGTCGGCGAGCTGTGTTGCGGTGCGTGTGAATGGTGGTGCAAAAGTGCTGGCGTTGGGGCTGCGACTGCGACGGCGGCGAGCCGCGGGCGCGCCATTGATAGTGATGTTGTGAACAGCGGCTGTGTACGGTAGTGGTGTTGTTGTAGCACGACGTGCATCCGGGCCGGCGCGGAAAGCGCAGTTGCGGGCGGTTGCCCTTCGGTGCCAGCCATGTCGCGTGAGCGGCGGGTTGCTCTGGTGTCGACACGTGGTGCTCTGGGTTGTTGTGTGGTGCCCTTTGGCCGGTGGGGGTGGTTCGCGTGTGTCTCGTTCGCGCTCGGTGTCTGGTCGTGGTCGTGCTGCTCCCCCGTCTGTCGGCGGTTTCCGACGTCGTCTGTACGTTTTTGTTCGTTTGCGGCGTGCCTGCCGACGTCGTCCCGTCGCGACCTTTCAACCGAAAGTGTGGCGCCCGAAGGTGAACGAACGTAACCCTGACCTCGGCGCTTTACGCTGAGCCGAGCGAACCGAACCGAACCGAACCTAACCTGTGGTGTGGCGAGGTGAGCTCAGCCTGTGAGCCCCTAACGTCTACGTAAGGTAAGCTGTCCGGCTCACGCCTCACGTTTGAACGCTTTTTTAACCTACGTTTGACGCTTCTTAACCTAGCACTGACCCCTTAACCTAACGTGTAACCTAACCTAACCTAACCTAACCTAACCTCTGACGCCTGACGTGTTTGAATGCTTAACCTAAGTTTGACGCTTAACCTAACCCAAGTCCCCTTAACCTAACCCACGTCCACCTAACCTAACCTAACGTAGACGTGTAAACGTAATGTGTAACGCGTAACGTGTAACGTGTAAGGTCGGCTGTCGTGTGTGCTTGACGGCAGATTGGGTTGGTCTGTAGATTGGGATTGCGGTTTGCCTCGGTCGAGGGGTTGGGTCGGAAGCGGCGAGGGGCGGCGGCGCCTGTTGCGCAGGCGGCGTCCGTTTGCGGCGGGCAATTGTTGAGAAACGGCTGTGAATGTTGGCGGGCGAGAGGAGGAGGACGGCGCGCGATGTGGCCCGACGGCTGCGGGCCGATCGGGAAACGGCGGGAGGGCGACGGAAGGCGATGGGGCGGCGGAGGCGCGTTTGCACGGCCGTCATCGCCGCACGCCTCGGCTTGTGTGGCTGTGGCGCCGGCCGCGCTGGCCGGGCTGCCGCGGCGACGGTGTGGGAGTTTTGCCGAAGGTTTGGCCATTGTGGCGGGTCGTCGGCTGGGGCTGTGGGGGCGGCATTTGGGCGGGGGCGGCGATTCTCGGCGGGCCGACCCAGGCTGTAGCGCGCGGTAGCTGCAGTTTGGCCGTGGTTTGCGGCGCTGCCGTGGCGACTGGTTGGCGACTGTGGTGTGGCTGTGTGTAGCCCCATCCTCGGTGGTTTGAAAGGCGCGGGCGGTTGTGGCGCAGGTTTGGGGCTGCTCCGCACAGGCTGTCGGACGTTGGGCGGTAGCAAGCGCGGGAGGCGCGGCGCGGCGGCGCGCAGAGTGGCGGCCGCTCTCTCGGCCGTCCGCGCCCGCCCGCGACACTGGCTGGGCCTTGTGATTCTCTGCTCTGCTGCTGTGCTGTGCTTGCGTGCCTGCCGTCCGTCCCGCTCGCTCTCGCTGTGTGTTAGGCGCGTCGTCGAAATGGCAGATCAGGCGGCTACGAACGAGACTGCTGCGGCACCCGCCGCCACCGGCACTACGAAGAAGGCCAAGTCTGCGTCGTCTGCGAAGAAGCCGCGCGCCAAGCCTGCGCACCCGCGCACCTCTGAGATGGTGACGGCCGCCATCAAGAGTCTGAAGGAGCGCGGCGGGTCGTCGCTGCAGGCGATCAAGAAGTACATAGCCGCGCACTACAAGCTGGACGCGGAGAAGCTGGCGCCGTTTATCAAGAAGTACCTCAAGTCGGCCGTCGTGGCGGGCGAGCTGGTGCAGACGAAGGGGAAGGGCGCGTCCGGCTCGTTCAAGCTTGCCGGCGCCGGCGGCGGGGGGGCGGCCGAGGGCGGCAAGGCTCGTGCTGGCGGTGCCAAGAAGAAGCGCGCCGCTCCGGCCAGCAAGGAGAAGAAGGGCGCCCGTGCGGCCGGCGCAAAGAAGGCTGGTGGCGTGAAGGCGGCGACCGGTCGGAAGGCGGGCGCCGCCAAGAAGGCGTCTGCGGCGTCGGCCGCTCCCGCGGGTGCGAAGAAGGCGGCTGCGGCCAAGCCGGCCAAGGCCAAGTCGCCGTCGAAGGCGAAGAAGGCCGCCAAGGTTCCGACGAAGAAGCCGAAGGCGCCGCGCCCGAAGAAGGCGACGACGCCGTCTAAGGCGAAGGCTTCGCCCAAGAAGAAGAAGTAGAGTAGAGGAGAAAGAGATGGGAATGGAAGGGTTTGGCGCTTGACTCCGTCGTCCCCACCCCCCGTCGTCGTCTAGTGGCGCGCAAGAGACGCGCGGCCCAAAACGGCCCTTCTCAGGGCCATCAAAGCACGTCGGGGAAGGTTTTGATTGTCGTGTTGCGTTTGGTGTGGGTGTCTGTCTGTCTGGCGTTTCTGTATGCCCGTGGGGATGCTGTTTGCGTGCCGTGGTGGTTGGATTGCGGGGGTCGGTGGCGGGTGTGGGCGGCGGTAGCGGTAAGCGGTGTTGTTGTTGTTGTTGTTGTTGTTGTTGTCGTGGTTGATTGTCGCCGTGTTTGTGGCGGCGGCCGACGGTTGGTTTTCTGTCACGTTGTTTTGTTTGAATACGTTGGTTGGCTTGCCTGCGTTCGTTCTTCTCGGATGTCTGTCTTGTCGAGTCGTGTCTGGTCTTTGTTTTGTTTTGTTCCTTTGTGTGTGTGTGTGTTATGTTTTGCAACGGGGGGCACGTTGAGATGCGGAAGGAGTCGGCGGGGATTTCGGTGGCGTGTAGAGCGAGCGAGCGCGCCTGCCTGGCCGTTGGCCGTCGGAGTGGAGTGCGGGTTTTTTTGTTTTCGAAACGAAAGCGGCGGCCGGCCAGCCACCCGTGCGGTGTGACGTCGGCCGTTGGGCATTGTGCGCTTTGAGCGCCGGGGAGGGATGATGTGTGATTGTTGCGCGCTGCTAGCAGGCAGGCAGAGTGAGCGGGTGTGGCGGACGGACGGGAAGTGGTGGTTTTTGTTTTTGGGTTGCGGGGCGAGAGGCAGGCGACCGACAAAGTTTGCTCGCGACGGAGAGATGTTAGTGGCCCTGAAAAGGGCCGTTTTTGTTTGTGCGGTGCGGTGCGGTGCCGCGGCGCGGTTTAGGCGCGCTCGCCGCGGATGCGGCGCGCGAGCTGGATGTCCTTGGGCATGATGGTGACGCGCTTGGCGTGGATTGCGCACAGGTTGGTGTCTTCGAAGAGGCCGACGAGGTAGGCCTCGCTGGCCTCCTGCAGGGCCATGACTGCGGAGCTCTGGAAGCGCAGGTCGGTCTTGAAGTCCTGGGCGATCTCGCGCACTAGGCGCTGGAATGGCAGCTTGCGGATGAGCAGCTCTGTGCTCTTCTGGTAGCGCCTGATTTCTCGCAGGGCGACGGTGCCCGGCCTGTAGCGGTGGGGCTTCTTGACGCCTCCGGTGGCGGGCGCGCTCTTCCTCGCCGCCTTGGTGGCGAGCTGTTTGCGCGGCGCCTTTCCGCCGGTGGACTTGCGGGCCGTTTGCTTTGTGCGGGCCATGGCGGTAGCGGTAGCGGAGCGGCGTGCGTGGAGGTTAGGTGCGGCGCGGCGTCCGGTGCTGCCTTGACAACGGGCCCGCGCGCCTCCGTGCTGCGCTTATATGCCCTCGGTTGCGCGTGGTGGGGGGAGGGCGGGCCAGAGTCTATATAGGGGGGCGGCGGGCGCGCTGGGCGCAGACCGTAGCCGACTCGCCAGCCGCTGCAGCTGCTGTTTGTGCACGTTGTTGCTTTGCCCGAGGAAGGAAGGATGACAGGCCGCGGCAAGGGAGGAAAGGGGCTCGGCAAGGGTGGCGCCAAGCGGCACCGCAAGGTGTTGCGCGACAACATCCAGGGCATCACGAAGCCCGCCATCCGCCGCCTGGCTCGCAGGGGCGGCGTGAAGCGCATCTCTGGTCTGATCTACGAGGAGACCCGCGGGGTGCTGAAGGTGTTCCTGGAGAACGTGATCCGCGACGCGGTGACGTACACTGAGCACGCCAAGCGCAAGACTGTGACGGCCATGGACGTGGTGTACGCCCTGAAGAGGCAGGGGCGCACCCTGTACGGTTTCGGCGGTTAGGCTGCGTCGCAGCGGGCGCTGGCCTTCCCGCGGCCGTGCTTGTGGGTGGGAGAGACTAGAAAACGGCCCTTTTCAGGGCCACCACACTGTTCGGAAGTTGAAAAGTGCGAAAGAGTCTGTGTTGTTGCTGCGTGTGTGCGCTGTGTTGTTTGTTTGTTTGTTTGTTTCTTTCCGTTTGAGCGACGTGATGTGACTGGGAGGGGAGAAGGAAAGGAAACGTGTCATGTGGCTGGCTGTGTGTGGAGCTGCTTCGTTTGTGTGTTTGTTATTGTGTGTCTTTGTATCGATCGCGACGGAGATGGCGGGCTGTGTGTTGTTGTGCGAGAGGCGGTGATTATTTGCTTGCGTGGTTTGTCTCTGTGTGTTTGTTTGCGGCGGCGTTGGGGTTTCCGAGGCAAGGCGTGTGGGCATAGGCGGCCGGATCAGCTGTTTCGTTCGTGTCGACGGCCGTTGCGCGCGGGAGTGGAGGGCGGTGTGTCGACACGCCTCCCTTTAACAATGGTCATTATTGCTGCCGTTGTCGGTTTGGAAGGCGACTGCGACCGTGCAAAATGTGTGTGTGTGTGTGTGTGTGTGTTGGGCCACACGGGCTGTGTGGACGACAAGATGGCGGACGTGCGCCGGCGGCGGCTGTGCTGTGACAGTGCAAAGTTAAAACAAAACAAGGTGCGGCGAGGACGACTGAAATTTTGCTTTGGACGTAGGTGTGTGTGGTGGCCCTGAAAAGGGCCGATTGTTGTGGGCCGAGCCGAGCCGGCAAAGCGCGTTGCGTGCAGGGGAGCACGCGGCGCTGCGATTGCCTGGCCTCCTTTAGGCCTTCTTCTCGGTCTTCTTTGGCAGCAGGACGGCCTGGATGTTGGGCAGGACACCACCCTGTGCGATGGTGACGCCCGACAGGAGCTTGTTGAGCTCCTCGTCGTTGCGGATGGCAAGCTGCAGGTGGCGCGGGATGATGCGCGTCTTCTTGTTGTCGCGGGCCGCGTTTCCGGCCAGCTCGAGCACCTCAGCCGCGAGGTACTCCATGACGGCGGCGAGGTAGACGGGCGCCCCGGCGCCGACGCGCTCTGCGTAGTTTCCCTTGCGCAGGAGGCGGTGGATTCTGCCGACCGGGAACTGGAGCCCAGCCCTGCTTGAGCGGGACTTTGACTTGCCCTTGACTTTGCCTCCCTTTCCGCGTCCGGACATGGCGATGGGCTAGCGACGGTGCACACGAAACGGAAACGAAAACGACCGGTGCGAGCGGCAGCGAGTCGAGCAGCGGAGTGCGCGCCGGCGCAGCCGGGGTGGGGGTGCTTTATGGGCTCGGGTGCGGCGGCCGGTTGCGCGCGCGCCCCATTGGTCGGCGGCCGCAACAGGGCGAGCTGGTAAAGGTGCGGCGGCGGCTGGCGGCGGGTGCCACTGTGTGGGGAGACGCTGACTAGAGCGGAGCGCTTGCTACTGGTGTTGCTGCTGCCGTACGTTGGTTCGAGATGCCGCCCAAGACTAGCGGGAAGGCCGCCAAGAAGGCTGGCAAGGCGCAGAAGAACATTTCGAAGGGCGACAAGAAGAAGAAGCGCAAGAGGAAGGAGAGCTATGCCATCTACATCTACAAGGTGCTGAAGCAGGTGCACCCTGACACGGGCATCTCGTCGAAGGCGATGAGCATCATGAACAGCTTCGTGAACGACATTTTCGAGCGCATTGCGGCCGAGGCTTCTCGCCTGGCGCACTACAACAAGCGCTCGACCATCACGTCCCGCGAGATCCAGACCGCTGTGCGGCTGTTGCTGCCTGGCGAGCTGGCCAAGCACGCCGTGAGCGAGGGCACGAAGGCGGTGACCAAGTACACGAGCTCCAAGTAAGGAGGTGGCTCTGGAATGGAAGGAAGGATGGAGAGAGAAGGCTCCTCCGTTGCGAGAGCGGCAAAACGGCCCTTTTCAGGGCCACCAACTTGCCTTTTGCGGGAAGGGCGGAATTGTTGTTGTTGTTGTTTGTGTGGACGGCTGTGATGTATGTGTGCATTTTGATTGTGGGTGGGGGGGCGCGTCAAAGCGTGTTGCGCGGGGTACGGCCACGAGGTTGGTCGCCGTGGCGTGGAATGGTGGCACGCCTCGTTGGCGTGGTTTTTGACCCATTGGTGTTGTTGGTGTGTGTGTGTGTGTGTGTGTTACCCGTCTGCGAGGGGGGACAGTGTGATCGGCGACTTTTGTGTCACCGTAACGACGGCCGTTTGCGGGTTTGTTTTTTTGCACATCATACATGGCGAGGGTGAAATGTGAAATGTTTTTGTTTGGTTTTTTTTGCCGCCCACTATTCCCTTTGCTGTACGCCGAGTTTGACAATGGTGCGACGTAACTGCAGCGTGGAGGTGTGTGAGTGACGTTGAAATGAACGTGCCATTAAGACGCATTGTTGTTGTATTGTACTGTACGTGTACGGCGACACGCACGATGATGTACCATTCGACTCTGATGTTTGATAGCCGTGTCTGACTGATTGCGTACGACGCACGCACACCGATGTCGTCATTCAAGATGCACGCTAGACGACGACGGCGGCGGCGGCGGCGGTCGTTTGTTTGGCGAATGTCTGTACACGTGTTTGTCTGTGTCCATCCGGTATGTATTTGTTTGTTTGAAAGTGTTTTGTGTGTCGGTGACGTGGTCCGATCCGTCGCCCCCTGAGTAACTGTCGATCGGCGCGATAGACCGGCGTCACGCAACTGAACCGAAGTCTTGGGCACACCCGTCATACTGTTGTACACCGTCGCGCTGAGAACGGTAACGAAAGGTTGACTTTGATCGGTCGAATGTCTGGGCAGAACGTGAGGAATGAGGCAAGAGTGCAAGGAGGGGGGGCAAAAGAGAGAGGAAGGGAAAAAGGGGAGAAACGCATTCGTAGAGCAACGGAACGTTCCCGTGTCGGAGGCGTATTGGAGCCGCACTGAAATGCGTTTAACGGCGGCGCGGCTGCAAGTGTCTGCCGTGGTGAACGTTACCTTTGACGGCTGCATTGGGCTTTGCCTTTGCTTTTGCTTTCGCTTTCGCTTTCGCGTTCGCTTTCGCGTTCGCTTTCGCTTTCGCTTTCCCGGATGTACGTAACGTTTGTTGATATGGTTCTGAGGAAGAGTGTATGACAGTGCCGTGCCGTCCATGTTCGTGTGCCCTCCCATTGTGTGTATGCTATTGTCTGTGTACTTGAATGATGTATGTAGGTGTTAGTGGACATGTTTTACCAGTGGGGGGAAATGGATCGTCGATAGTTGCCGTCACTCTGTCACGGTCGAGATGACGCACCCTCCGTACAGAAAGGTGTCGAGAAAGTGAGTGTGTGTGTGTGTGTGTGTGTGTGTGTGCGTCCGTGAATTGGCAGTGTTTGGAGGTGGGCGTGCCCTGGATGTGGCCCGGAAAAGGCTGTTCGTTTAGGCGGTAGTGTTGTGTGGACAGGGGAGGGGCATGCGTAACGCTGCTGGCATGGCATTTCGGGAGATGGGAGGGGGCAAACGAGGAAACGAGGAGCGGCGGCCAAAGACGGGACGGGGAGGGGCGCGGTGTGGGTGGCTTGCGCCTGTGCTCGGCGTTGTGGTTTTTTTTTTTTTTTTTTTTTTTTTTTTTTTTTTTTTTTTTTTAAAAAAAAAAAAAAAAAATCTTTATTGACAACAATATTATTTATACATGTTTAGCCCACCTCCTAACATGATTAGTGGGCCATAATGATTATTACATAGTTTAATATTTTGCAGCTAATTTACAAATAGTGTTAGTGAGCTACTTTCTAAGTTCTTAGGTAATATTAAATTCCTACAGTTACAATAATACTTTAGTTTACCTATGCATTCTATTTATGAGATACTACTTTAGGTTCCTGAGTTAGTGTTAATTTCTTGCAAAAGCAATGAGCAGTTTAATTTACCTATGTCTAATCTAGAAAGACTACTAACTGCAGCGTCACAGGTGTGCCAGTGAGTATAAACCTACTTGGAGTGGCCAGGCTCCCCGAGCTAACCCCGAGGAGCGTGCCCCTGGCACTGGGCCGGCCGAGGTTAGTAATCGCTGCAGCTTCCTATGTTAGTATTCTAATCTAATCCTACTCTACTAACTTAACCTACGTCTTATTGGTGCTTTGTCGTGATCGGTTTGTTGATCCCATCCCCCTAATCCCGCACGTGGCGGTTTCCAACTACCAGAAGTCGGCCATTCCACGCACAGGCGGTATGGGACTGAGATCAAGTCCTAATCGGTTGGTTGTTCGAGAATTAGGTATTTGTTATTTACCCTAGATCCCTTAGGTACTCTATTAAAACCTTTCGTGATACCTCTTCTGCCAGAGCATTCAAGGTATGAAAAGTGTCTTCCTGCCTTAAAAGGTCGTATGTCTGGTTATGTGGAAGTCTGTCTCTGTAAGTTTCCGCCACGTCATTGAAGAGAGGGCACTCGAAAACCACATGTTCGGGAGTTCCTTCCGCTGCGCCACAGTCGCACTCGGGGGTTGCCCTTTTCCCAAACCGACATAAGTATGTCGGATAGGGTCCATGACCAGTGAGGAAGTGGATGAGTCCTCGTGTGGGTTCAAAATACTTCATTGTACCACGTTCTTTGACATCAGGTAAGAACTCAAATGTTCTTCTTCCCGTTTCATCCTCCTCCCAGTTCCTTTGCCACAGTTCCTCCCCTCTGTTTCTTATCTCCCTTTTATCCTCTACTCTCACACCCATGATATCTATTATTTTTTCCCCATCTCCTTTTTTCACCCAATACCATGCCGCTTGTTCTCTAATTTTGATGTCTAGCGGGCAGAGCCCCATTATAACTAACAGAGCTCCCCCCGGTGACGTCCTATAGGCCCCCACTGATCTTAGTATCATGTTTCTCTGGACTCTTCTCACTGTCATGGCGGGCACGACCCGCGTGAGCCTGTGCGCCCAGACTCCCGAGCCGTAACCCACTACTAATGTGAGGATGCTGTTGTGATAAAGTCTGATAAGATGAGGGGGGAGATGAAAACGTTTATGTCCAATGGAAATGAGATTGTTTAATATTTGTAGAGCTTTCTGTGTTACGGCTTCTATGTGCCTTCCGAAGTTCCATCTCTCGTCAATTATGACTCCCAGATATCGTGCCTCACGTCGCCGAAGAACTGGTGAGCCATCGATTCTCACTGTGGGATTTCTTATTAGCTGACCTTTTAGTAACAGATAAGTAGACTTGCTTGGGGAAATTTTCATTTTCGTTTTAAGACACCATTGGTGTAGTCTTTCAATGGCCCTTTCAATTTTTGGTTCTATATCCTCTCGGCTACGACCGCCGACCAGCAGGAGGAGGTCATCTGCGTAGGCTATCACCTCTAGCACTTCTTCACTTTGTTGTAGTTCGTCTAACAAAGGTTCCATATGCAAGTCCCAAAACAGGGGCCCCAGTACTGAGCCTTGGGGACATCCCTTACTAATTGTTTTTCCGATTCTTCCGCTAGGGGATGATAGCCAAACCTCCCTATCCTTACAATAGCTCCTCAGACACCCATATAGCGGCCCTGGACACTCCTTCTCCCGTAAGCAGGAGAAGAGCGAAGGCCACCACAGGTTGTCGAAGGCGCCACTGATGTCCACCATGATGCCAACGACATATTTGTGCGGGGTCGAGCCGCAGACCTCAGCCGCCAGAGCGATCGCATCAGATGCCGACCGTCCCGGCCTGAAGCCGAACTGCCTGTTGCTCATCCCGCACAGCATCCGATGAGCCGTCAATCTGTCAGCCAGCAGTTTCTCCAAGAGCTTTCCGAATAGGTCCAATAAACAGATTGGCCTATAGGATTTGGCGTCAGTTGGATCTTTCTCTGGTCCCTTCTTGATTATGATTACATTTGCAGTTTTCCAGATCTTGGGAAACTTCCTTTGTTGGAGACACTCATTGAAGAGGCGAGTTAACGGCGCCACCAACTGGGGTGCCAGAAATTGCACCACCTCAGCCACAATGCCGTCTGGTCCTGGAGCTTTCCCTCGTTTCAGGGACTTTATTTGTGCAGCCACCTCCTCTTCCGAGAATGGGTAGACTGCCGTGTTGTTATTGTATTCCGTTACATATGCGTCCCGCAGTTGCTTTTGGTTTTCAGTTTCCTCGTCCGCGTTGTCGTCAGGCAGCAGGGACTGGAGAAGGACCTCAGCAGTTTCCTGCCAAGACTCCGTCATCCCGTCCCCCCGCCTGACAGTTGATAGCTCCAGAGGAGAGCGGATTTTTTCCCTTACCAATTTATAAGGGAGGCCCCACGGATCCACAGCTAACTGGTTCAGCACATAGCTTTCCCAGCTCCGTAGTCTCACTTCACGTAGTGCCTTCTGAAAACCTTGCTTAGCCTCCCTGTATTGCAGCTGCCATCTTTGTCTTTCCAGCCAGACGACACTGCGCTGGTAGTTTCTCCTTAGCCTTCTGACAGACCGACGTAACTCCTCTAATTCGGGCGACCATGGTGCTGGTGAGGCCGCCACGGCCTTCCTCCTGGTTGGTACAGCGGCCCTCACCGCTCTATGTACTGCACCCACCAGTTCCTCAGCTTGTCTGTCTATGTCGAAGTCTTCGTGTACGTCACCTTCTGGTGATGGAGGAATGTCGCACTCCCTCGCTAAGAGTTCCCAATCCGCTCTATTATAATTGTACTGCACCTCCCATCCCATGGTCCAGCGGCACTCTCTTTCACTCAAGGTGAAAGTTATTAGGTTGTGGTCGCTCGTGGTGGCATTGCCTATAACTGTCCAGTTCTTTATTAAATTGGCTGCGTTATGTGACGTTAAGGTAACGTCTATGTTCGTTCCTTGTCCTCCTCCTGCTGTGTAGGTAGGAGGATTGCCCGGCTTGTTTGCCACCACGAGCTGTGAAGCCATTAAAAAGTCCTCTACTTTATCACCATTTGCATCTCTGGTGCCGCTGTACCATAGGGGGGATTTTGCATTGATGTCAGCTGTTATTATTATTTTTCGTCCTCGCAACGCCGTGGTGACTCTTGCCAGATGTTCCAAATGCCGTTCTATTTCATCTCCATATTGGAAGTACATGTTTATGAGTATGATTACTCCCGTTGGTGACTGGAGCTCCACGACGTTGCAGTGACGAGTTGCAAATTGTGAGAGGGTAGTTACCCTTAGGAGTTTATTTGTTATTATTATTGCTGCTCTTGGATCCTCATCTCCGCTGACAATTTGCCATGTTGTAGCAGCAAAGGCTATTTTCCCAGCTTGGGAGTACGGCTCCTGCAGGCAGAGCACATCTAGTCTCCTCTCCTCCACCTCTTTACGGAGCTCCTGCATAACAAGTCGACTGTTATGCGTGTTCAGTTGTCCAATTGTTATTTCTGTCGTCGTGGAAAGTATGTGTGCATATGGTCGTCCGGCCAGGTCTTACTCCAGTCGAAAGCAATTCGTCCATTTGCCAGTACGGCCTGTTCGTAGATGTCCTGAAGGTCAAACTTTTCACTGCGTCTCTCAAAAACTTTTTTCAGTAAGTCTCGCAGGGCTCCGAAATCGGTTGGGAGATTCACTGACTTAAGCTGTATTCTATCTACAGCCTCCATTACCGAGAAGGTTACCTTTCTTCCCTCTTCGTGTCCTACTCGGACCACATGCCGTAAGGCGGTGGCCAGGGTAATCGGCTCTTCCAGTCTGGCCAGTTGCATCGTGTACTCGATGTTGGGATAAACCCTTACCGGGTCCACGGGTGGCAATCTGACCACTGGGGTGTTATGCACTGTGGGCTTCGAGCTTGTGCTTGTAACAGCACTTTCTTGTATGGGTTTTATGCTGGGTTTTATCAAAGATATCTCTGTTGTAGGATGCTCTTGCCGCTTCAGGTGGATTGTCGGCATTATTTCCCTTCGTCGAGGGGCGGGATCTATGTTAACCACTGGAGGATCTGTCTGTATATTTTTGTCTATCATATAAGGCTCCGTTTGTACGGCCTTATCTGTTATTTCCGTTGTAGTGGCACTTGAAAGCGCCATTAGGAAGTTCTTAAATCTGGTTGCCCTCATAGCGTCCCGCCTCCTCTTACTTGGGGATTTATGTTTTGGCATCCTATTTCTTGGGCTATGATCAGCCATAGTCTATTTTTGAGATGAGTCGTTGTTCCAACATTCTGTATGTTGGGCAACTGCGTCCTGAGGCTCCGCATGACTTCTTCCCTCGGTTTTTGCAGGGAATACAGACCGCTGCTGCTTTACAGTCTTTACGGCTATGTCCACTTGTACCACATTTCGTGCAAGCCGACTCCCTGGTGCACATCCTTAGGATGTGGTCCAGGTCACCACAGTTGTGGCAGCGAGGTACCACGATGTAGTCTCTTACGTTAATTGAGTGAAAACCTACATATAGTCTGCTCATTGCTGTAATTCTTTTCCACATCTGTGCCGTGACCTCGGCTACGTGATGTACCACATCACGCCCCCGAGGCCCCGTCTTGAATCTCAATCTAAAGCTCTTTCTGAATTCCTCCTCGTCTGTGTCATCGAAATTTTGCTCTCTTATTGTATTCGTCAATTCGTCATCTGTCATGATGGTTGGAACGTCGTAGAGAATTACAAGTGGATTCCTCTTCTTGGGAGGTTCGCACTTGACAAGTGAATTTAATTTCTGATTGTTTAATATTTTGTCCTTGTCCTCTTCCGAGGCTACTTCTACTATAACTGAGTTTCTACTAGGTTTTATTCTTTTTATTCTGATCTTATCTTTGGTCGGGTTTATGGTCTTCGTAAAGAGCTCTTGTATTTTCTTGACACTGGTGTCTTGCCCAGGCAGTGTCCTGAGGAAGACCGCAGTGTCTGTTCTTTTGACTGCTTTGTCAATACTATCTTTTGTAGTATGCAGCTTTGTTGGCGCCTGCGCAGCCACCGCCGCCCAAGTCTTAGTCGGTTGGTTTCTCAATCTTTGATTTTCTTTTTCCAGTTCTTCTACTCGTCCTTCTAATTTAGCGTGGGCGATGGCCCATGCAGTAAGTTCATTTTTAATAGCTGTTAAAGCCGCTTGGCTTATCTTCCCGTTTTTTACGTTCTGCTCTAAGAGCAGTGAAATTCTACTGTGCCTTTGTGTCACAGATTCACCTTCTGCCTGTCCCAGCTCGTCCTGGGGAGAGGGATCAGGCGCAGTAGAAGCGCGCTTGGTCGCACAAGAATCACTCGTTTCAGATGCCGCCATGATGAGTAACGAGTGATGAAAGATGGGAGCCCGTCTCTTGCCCCGGACCGGCTCCTCTGGCATGGGGGGGGACTTCTGCAGCTCGCCCACCGACCTCGCCCCTAGGTCAAGGGCACTTCAGAGCTGCCGGGTTCAGCACGCCGTCGCCAGCGCACTGGTCCCCATCGATGGCCTCGTCGCCGACGATTTCACACGACGCTCCTCGGCAACTGCACCCCGCACTCCGGAGAGGCGGATGCACCTCTCGCCCTTCGCCGCCTACTTGCCCGAGTTTCCACCCGAAGGCCAGGGACCCACTCCTACTCAGGTGGTGGGTCGGTCCCCCAGTCGTTCGGCGGTCTGGGCCCATCTAACCTGGCCCAGGCGATGTCACCACCACCTGGGTTTGGCAGAACACGCCCCGGTTACCCAGGGGCGCGGCGAAGCACCCTTGCCGACTCGCGCCGTGATCCCACGCCGACAAACGAGGTCGCCGGCATGCAGAGCACCTGCTGGTCTGTGCCCTGCGAACAGAAAGGGACTGGTGTTCGGTCCCTCGACACAGCTCCCCCTGTGCCACGCACCCTTCGCTTTCGCATCGGGTTGGGTCGCAGCTCTCCCTTTTGACGCAAGGCAGAATGCCGAGCTTAACGTCTGGCACCACGGGAAGGCGGAAAGAGCTACTTGGGAAGGAGAGGCTGTAAGAGACGCTTCACTTCCCCGAGTGAGGACTGCCGCGGCACGCCCGACTGGAAAGCGATACGCCCCAGTGCGAGCCTCCGTGCCTTACGGCGCGCCGGCAACGGGCGGGCCCGCGCCGAAACGCGCCGTCAAGCGACTGACCTCACGCGTTGTGGTTTGTGCAAAAGAGGAGGAGAAAAACAATGTGAGTTGCCAGGGAGGGGAGCGGTGTTGTGTTGTGGTTGTCGTGGTGTAGCCGCAGACGCGGCTGTCAGTGAACGTGGCGAGACGGACGGATGCGCGGAGGGGCGGGGGCGGCGCATTTCGCCGGTGCCGTGCCGTGCCGTGCCGTGCCTGAAAGCCGCGTGGTCGCTGTGTTGTTGGTGGCGTGGGGGCGAGGAGAGTACCGTACGGGTGTGCTTGTGCGCCGGAAACGGCACACTGCGCCCGCCCGTCTTGGAGGCTGATGGCTGTGGTGTGGAAATGGGGCGCGGTGATGTTGAAGCAGTTGAAGAACAGAAAAGAAACCAAGAAAACGGAAGGCGTGATGCGGCGGTGGTGGTGAGAGCGGGAAAAACAAAACAAAAAAAGAAAAAAAAAACAACAAAAAAAAAGAAGGAAAAACAACAAGAAACAAAAAAGAAAACAAAAAGTCTATCAATATTAAAATGTAAATGGAAATGGAAATGGACCCAGGTATAACCTCCCTGCACAAATAGCAGAGAGTCCGATGATAATAAAAATGTGCCAGAATGTTAACGTCCCTACAAAACAAACCCAACGATAATATTAATGAAAGAGTGAACCGTATGTAACATTGCAACAGACATAATGAAACCTGATAAATTGTATAAGGGTGCAGCGTTGACCTTTGGCCCTGTATTCAGAAATAAAAAGAGCCAAAGATCGTTACCCCAATGAAAAAGACACTGAAACACGTATGTAACATAGTAGCGATGGCGAGACATTGTAGCATCTGTGACCAGAGAGTTTGCGCTGGACTGCGCGAGTGTTGCGAGCGGTTCTCAGTCAGTCAGTCAGTCAGTCTGTCAGTAGTCGTTGCGAGTCCGTAGCTCTGTGTAGTTGAGGGCTGTACTCTGTCAGTAGTCGTCGCGTGCAGTACGCTAATAGTCGTCATGCAGAGCGGTCGGTCAGTAGTAGCAGCCGAGTGCGGTTGTGTGATGTAGGCGGTCGGCAACACTGGTCAAGATGGTGAATAAGGTATACTGTTAATTAATATAATCATTAGATAATGAAAAATTGTATTTATTGTAATTATTCTCCAACAAGTTCCCCAATAATAATTTTTATTTCAAAAGCATTTTTCAAACATTAAATTTTTTATTGAACTAAAGAGTTCGTTGCACTTCACATTTCATTCCACTTCTTTGAAGAAAAATGTCACTAAAATCACAAAAAAAGAGAATATTATTATTTGCAATGCAGTTCCTCCAAGCGCTGCGCAACAACCAGAGCAGAAATGTGACATCCATTTATTCGGAGGTAAGACTTTAATTCTGATTGTTTTGCACAGGGCCAAAGACCGATATTTCGGTTTAATTGAAGTTTCTTGTCACTGAACGGACCTTTGTAAATGTTGTGTGAAGACTTTATATTTGAGTCAGATTGCGAATTTCACATTTTTGTTGCCATTTTCAATACCTCTCATTGTGGGCGAGGTTACAATTAGCGCAATGTCCATTAGCATCCGTAAATAACATTGTCCATTATTTTAAATTTTGCTGGGAGGTTACAACACACACACAAAAAAAAAAAAAAAAAAATTGCATTTATATCCGCTCCTCAATTGTAGATACCCCTTACACAGCTGTGTGCAATGAATGAGTGCTGGCTGGTAATTAATTGCACTCCTTGGAGGGAAATGCCATAGGAAGTAGTCTTTAAAAAGTGAATGTTTTTCGTTAAGAGACAAAAGTTACTTTAGAAAAAAAGTAATAGTGGGGCTTTTGTTGTTGAACAAAAGAAGTACAATGAACATACGTTATCAGATTTGCGCAATGCAGCGTCACACCACCTTTTGATTATAACACAATATACTATACATCGTCCCGAACCGTGACCAGAGTCGCGAGACGAGCAGAGCACGCCGCCGACGCCCGCTCAGTACAACCGTCCACCCGCTACTACTGTCGACCGACTACTACCTCTCCCGACTCGCGCTACAATATATATATAACAACTGTTCCTGGCGACCCGGTGCGTGCCACTACTGTCGTCTGGCGCGGTCCAAGCGCCGACTAGCAGCGATAAAGAACTCTCTGGTCAGACAGAGATGCTGTCATGCCTCGCCATCGCTCTGGTAATGAATACATACGTGTTGCAGCGTGCGTACCACCGGAACACGCAGTGGCGGAGCCAAAGACTGTGTTGTCGAGGTCGAGTGCGAGCGGGAAGAGAGGCAGCGTCGGCACGGAGATGCAAGCGAGCGCGAGACGCACGGGGGCTGCGGCGTGGCGCGTTTGCGGTCGGCGCCTTTGGTGGCAACGGCCGGGACAAGCAGCGGTGTATGGTGTGGTGCGGGGCGGACAGGGGCGGAGGCGGCGCGACGACGGCATGGGGGCGAAAACGGGACGGGGGACGGCGGATGTTGAGAGGCGTCACGCGCGGACAGGACACAGACACAGAGACACACAGATTGGAAAGGGAGGGTGCGCGGTAGTAGTTGGGAATGTGCGTACCGTGCGGGATGGGAGTGGGCGAGGAACACGGTCGTGGCCCCTGTTTTGGGTGCGTGTGATGACGTCGGTGTGTTGTGGGAAGGGAAGGTGCTGTGGCGGCGGCGCGTAATG
Source organism: Schistocerca piceifrons (assembly GCF_021461385.2). Lineage (NCBI taxonomy): Eukaryota > Metazoa > Arthropoda > Insecta > Orthoptera > Acrididae > Schistocerca > Schistocerca piceifrons. The sequence goes on along the minus strand of NW_025726839.1, from coordinate 171,233 downwards.
GGCGTAGGCCGAAAAGAGAAAGGAACGTGGGCAGTGTGTTGGCAAGCGTCGGTTCGACTGCGACGTTGATGGGCAGGGCAGGGCAAGGTTAATGGTGGTAGGAGTAGGCGTGTGGGCGCAAAAAATCTGCCGCTGCAGGCGGTGCCGTAACCGCCATGGCGGGAAGGAGAGAGGGCCAAAGAAAGAAAGAAAGAAAGAAAGAAAGAAAGAAGAAAACAAAAAAAAAAAGGAGGGGGGGGGGGCGAAAGTGGAGAGGCGGTGGTGTGAGAAGGGCGGGGGCGGAAGGAAGGCAGGAAGGACAAGAGGCGAGGCGACGGCTTGCTTTGTGTATCGGTCGGTCTCTGGCTATGCTTCGTTTTCTGCAGCAGGGTCGGTGCGCGGCGTGGCTCGCGGCAGTGGGAACGCCTGGTGGCTGGACGGCCAGCAATGCGGTTGGATGGGCGGCCACAGCACCGCACCTGTGCCCGAGGAGGAGACGCTGGCGGCGGGCCCTGAGGTGAGGCCGGCTCGGCTGGGGCTGTGGATGTGTAGGTGTGCGCCGCTGCTGCAACAACGAGTAAAACGCGAGAAGGAGGGATGGCGGTAGAGAGAGAGAAAAAAAAAAAAAAAAAAAAAAAAAAAAGGTCGTGTTGTGTTGATGCGCAGGCAGACGCGTACAGAGGGACGAGCCCGGTCTGCAGCAGGGTGTGGCCGTGCCGAGTGCAGAGCAGCGGCGGCTCGGTTCGGTTCGGCCCGGCCCGGCCCGGCGGGCCGCGCTGTTGTCGCGGACGTGAGCGCCCCCTGGCGGGTGGCCGGAGGCGGCGCGGCGTGTTGGACGTGTGGCTGGTGGCAGTGCACAATTTGCGAGTGGCTGGCGGTGTGGTGTGGCGGTTGGCGCGTCGGGCGGCGGAGAGGTATGTGTTGCGGGCGCCCTTTGCTGCGCTGCGTCGTTGCGTGTGCCGTACAGGGCGGGCGCTTGTCGACTGTGTGGGCGGTGTGGCGAATTGGCGTGAAACGGCTGCCGAGAGGTGTGTGGTAGCGAGCCGGTCGGTGGTGTCAGTGCGAAGGGGAATGTGCGTGCGTTTGGCGGTTTCGGTGTGCTTTTTGCGGCGTGAGAGTGGGAATTAGTGGGGCCGGCTGTTGTGTTGGTTCCTTGTGTCTTGTGTCGCGTAGCTTGATGGCAACGTGGAAGGACGCCGGTTTCGTTTCGAGCCTTGCGTGTGGTTGTCGACGTTGACTGGTTGGCGTGTGCCGATGCACGTGCATGTGTGGGTCGCGAGTGCGTTTTTGGCTGGCTGTGTGTGTGTGTGTGTGTGTGTGTGTGTGTGTTTTGGGGGGGAAGGGGGAGGCGGTGGTGAAAGTGCAGTCGTTGCCACGGGCGTCGTCGGGTGGGGCTGGGGCTGGGGCTGTGCGTCGTGGCGGAAAGGTGGTAGGTTGCGGGAAGCGAGCCCGTCGTTGACGGTGTCGCGTGAGTTGTGAATCGAGTGGGGCGCGGGGCGCGGGACAGGAGCAGCGTGCCGCTGCGTCGTGGTCGTCAGCAGAGGCTGTGCGTGTGCTTGTCCTTTTTGTGGGCGGTTCGTGCGAGGCGTTTTTGTTTTGTGTTGCCCTAGTTGTTAGTTTATTTTGTTTGTGTTTGTTATTTTGAGACGACGACTGGTTGGCGGTGTGCGCTTCCCGTGTCGTTTGTGTTGTTTGGTTTTTTTGTTTTTGTGTGTGTTTTTTTTTTTTTTTTTTTTTGCACTGGGCCCCGGTGGGTGGGTGCGTGTGTGTCGATTGCCGGCTGGCGAAAGGTGCGCCATCGGCGGGGTGGGTCGCCGGCACAAGTAGAGGCGGCGGCGTTGTTGCTGTTGTTGTGTGGTGTTTGTTTTGTTCGGCTGTGTCGGCGAGCTGTGTTGCGGTGCGTGTGAATGGTGGTGCAAAAGTGCTGGCGTTGGGGCTGCGACTGCGACGGCGGCGAGCCGCGGGCGCGCCATTGATAGTGATGTTGTGAACAGCGGCTGTGTACGGTAGTGGTGTTGTTGTAGCACGACGTGCATCCGGGCCGGCGCGGAAAGCGCAGTTGCGGGCGGTTGCCCTTCGGTGCCAGCCATGTCGCGTGAGCGGCGGGTTGCTCTGGTGTCGACACGTGGTGCTCTGGGTTGTTGTGTGGTGCCCTTTGGCCGGTGGGGGTGGTTCGCGTGTGTCTCGTTCGCGCTCGGTGTCTGGTCGTGGTCGTGCTGCTCCCCCGTCTGTCGGCGGTTTCCGACGTCGTCTGTACGTTTTTGTTCGTTTGCGGCGTGCCTGCCGACGTCGTCCCGTCGCGACCTTTCAACCGAAAGTGTGGCGCCCGAAGGTGAACGAACGTAACCCTGACCTCGGCGCTTTACGCTGAGCCGAGCGAACCGAACCGAACCGAACCTAACCTGTGGTGTGGCGAGGTGAGCTCAGCCTGTGAGCCCCTAACGTCTACGTAAGGTAAGCTGTCCGGCTCACGCCTCACGTTTGAACGCTTTTTTAACCTACGTTTGACGCTTCTTAACCTAGCACTGACCCCTTAACCTAACGTGTAACCTAACCTAACCTAACCTAACCTAACCTCTGACGCCTGACGTGTTTGAATGCTTAACCTAAGTTTGACGCTTAACCTAACCCAAGTCCCCTTAACCTAACCCACGTCCACCTAACCTAACCTAACGTAGACGTGTAAACGTAATGTGTAACGCGTAACGTGTAACGTGTAAGGTCGGCTGTCGTGTGTGCTTGACGGCAGATTGGGTTGGTCTGTAGATTGGGATTGCGGTTTGCCTCGGTCGAGGGGTTGGGTCGGAAGCGGCGAGGGGCGGCGGCGCCTGTTGCGCAGGCGGCGTCCGTTTGCGGCGGGCAATTGTTGAGAAACGGCTGTGAATGTTGGCGGGCGAGAGGAGGAGGACGGCGCGCGATGTGGCCCGACGGCTGCGGGCCGATCGGGAAACGGCGGGAGGGCGACGGAAGGCGATGGGGCGGCGGAGGCGCGTTTGCACGGCCGTCATCGCCGCACGCCTCGGCTTGTGTGGCTGTGGCGCCGGCCGCGCTGGCCGGGCTGCCGCGGCGACGGTGTGGGAGTTTTGCCGAAGGTTTGGCCATTGTGGCGGGTCGTCGGCTGGGGCTGTGGGGGCGGCATTTGGGCGGGGGCGGCGATTCTCGGCGGGCCGACCCAGGCTGTAGCGCGCGGTAGCTGCAGTTTGGCCGTGGTTTGCGGCGCTGCCGTGGCGACTGGTTGGCGACTGTGGTGTGGCTGTGTGTAGCCCCATCCTCGGTGGTTTGAAAGGCGCGGGCGGTTGTGGCGCAGGTTTGGGGCTGCTCCGCACAGGCTGTCGGACGTTGGGCGGTAGCAAGCGCGGGAGGCGCGGCGCGGCGGCGCGCAGAGTGGCGGCCGCTCTCTCGGCCGTCCGCGCCCGCCCGCGACACTGGCTGGGCCTTGTGATTCTCTGCTCTCGAGTCAGCGATGCCGTGCGGGACGGACGTACGCGCCGAGCGCTCCGCCACGCCGCAAGCTGAAGCGACAGTGCCGACTCCCGCGGACAGGGCCGCGTCCCTGCACGCAAGGGTTGAGTCGAGTACGTCGGCGGCACAATCGTGTGCCACCGATAGTACTCCTCCCCTAAGGAGTGACACTAGTTTATGCGAAATCTCCGGTGTGTCCGCGTCATTTAGTGATAGTGCCGTTACCGCAGTGCCGTGTGCTACCGCGACCGTGACGCCGACATCTGTGGATATGTCGCATCCAGGTGTTACATCCACACCAAGTGACTCTGACGCAGCCCTTCAGCTGCTTGTGGGGATGCTACCCCACGCTCTGGCTACTCCACTTCCTGATAGCGACGAGGAGGAGGAGGAGGCCATGGAGCACGACGCACCGCAGCAACAGCAGCCTACCTCAAGGAAACGCGCCCTGACTGGCGACATACCGTCAGTCAACAAATACAGGAGGGAAAGCAACACTCCACCGCTCCCCTCCAAGCAGAACCGCAGGCGCGGCCGCACCAACACGACCGACAAGGACGGCTTCACCACCGCGAGAAAAACTGCAAAGGCTGTGCTCACAAAGGACACCACACCTGTAAACGTGAGTAACAGCTTTGGCGCCCTTAGTGATGCGGAGGAAGAGGACATTGAAATGCCCAAGGCGCAACAGCGTCGCAAGCCGCCACCAATTGTCATAAAATTTGGCGAGCATTTTAGAGAGCTGCAAAACGCCATCAGCCTTTGCATTGGTAAAGACAACTATACAGTGCGCGTGACTGGTGACGAGCTCTTCAAAATATGCACCAAAACTACTGAGGACTACCAAAAAGTGTCTCAGCTGGTGCAGGACAGGAAGTGGTTCCACTATACGTTCAGTACCTTAAGAACGAAGCCGCTCAAAGTAGTGTTTCGGCACTTGCCGCGCACAATCCTGCCTTCAGAAGTAAAGGAGGACCTGGAGAACATGGGATTCGTGGTCGAAGAGGTCGTAAGAATGCGCCCTTTTCGCACACGCAGGCGTGGCCCACTTATGCTGGTAATAGCCAGCAATACAACTCATAACAGGCAGCTCTTCAGCCTCACAAAAATAGGCAATGTGGAAGTGAAAGCTGAAGAACTGCGAAACAAGGCGGCCTACGCACAATGTTACCGCTGCCTTGAACCTGGGCACGTCAGTAAGTACTGTGCAATGCCAGATTACTGCGTGAAGTGCGGCGAGCAACACTCAACCGAGTCATGCGCGCTTAAAGGGGTGCCACACCAAGATTTCACCCCGACTTGCAAGCTCTGCAAAGGCAAACACGTGGCAAGTTACCGTGGCTGCCCAGTGCTCCTCGACTTCGCCGATCGCGCGCGCGGGAACGAAGACAAAGGAACACAAAGGCAGAGTTCCCGCCAACGCAGTACCCAGCCCCGGAAGAAGCGGAACAACAGGAGAGGCGGCCGCCGAGGCAGGGCAACGACCGCAAAAGCGCGCCAAGTCGCAGACAATGCGACGCCACAAAATGGAGTCCCCGCTCCGCGCGCATCGGCGAGAAATGGCGGACAGACTCCACCTACCGTAGCCCAGCCGGCAGCTGGCCCATCTGCAGGACAAAGCGCCGTTGCCCCGCCCACAGCGCTGCCGCGCAGGCAGGTAGTCCCGGCCGCTGCACCCCAGCAGCGCCAGGCTCCCCTCCCTGCAGCGACCCAGCGCGTCGCGGGCCAATCAGCGCGAGCCTTCCCGGCCCCGCCGGCACGCGCAGCGGACCAACCACCGGCAGCCGCGCCTAACCTTGCGAGCCAGAAGGACTTCCCGGAGCCAAGATGGCGGCGTCCCACGGCGCCCCGCCATACTGTCGGCGCCCGACAAGATGGCGGACAAATGGAGACCAACGCGCGCCATGTTGTCGGCGGCAACGCTGCCAATGAAGCCCGCGTGGAACGGATGCTCAGCTGCATGGAAACAATGATGCAGCAGATGACTGAGCTCCTGGCCGTGGTGCAGAAAGTTGCATCCGCCATCCAACCATGCAGCCATCATGCCTGAAGCGCTAAGGAGTTTAACAGCCTGCGTCTTCAACGCCGAGGGACTCCTTAAGCAGGCAGGCGAATTCCGGCAGCTTATACGGGACGAGAACATCGACGTATGTCTCGTCACCGAAACGTGGCTTAAGCCTGGCGTCCGAGTCGGCGTAGCGAACTACGAATGCTACAGGGACGACAGGCCAACACACGGAGGCGGCACAGCGGTGTATGTACGGAGGACGCTACGACACCACCGCGTCCAAATACCGGAACTGGCAAAGACAGAAGCGACTGCCGTATCAGTGGAGACGGCACACGGCGCCATAACGTTCGTCGCTGTCTACAGACCGCCTAGAGGAGCGCTCCTACCGGGAGACTACAACAAGTTGCTGGCTCTCCCCGGAAAAATCATACTGGGGGGAGACTTCAACGCGAAGCATGCGGTCTGGAACAGCAGGACGACCAACACAAGCGGGCGACGCTTACTCCATGTCGCGGAACGCCACGAAGCTGTCGTCATCGGTCCTCATGAACCGACAATATATCCACGGAACCGGGGCCACCCGGATATCCTGGATATCATTATCATCAAGGGCGCTCGCCTGCACGTCACGGCCGGTACGCGGCCAAAGATGTCCTCCGACCACGTACCGGTCATATTTGACCTCGACGCCGACGCTCTCCCGAGACAGCGGAGAGGGCTCGACATACGAGACATCAGCTGGGACGAGTTCCGCAACGCCGTCGCCGATTCCCTTGAGGCCACACCGGACGCGGCGGAACACGGAGCAGACGCAGCACTTCAACACATCAGGCAGTCGATAGTTGACGCCGCGGCAGCGGCCACGCCTGTCAGAGACGACGCCAACATCGACTGCCGGCCACACCCTCTGCCACGACACATCCGGGAGGCTATAGCGCAAAAGAACCGCCTACAGCGCGAGTGGCAGAGGACAAGAAATCGAGCCACAAAGCGCGAATTAAATAGATTGTGCCGGCATATCAAGGCCGATGTAGACACGCACCGCAATCAGGAGTGGGCGCGCAAGGTGGAGCAACTAACCATCGATGACGGCTCGGCGTGGAAAGCCGTAAAAGGCTACCTGCGCCGTATGCAACGGATTCCGCCGCTGCAAGTGGGAGCCGAATTCGTGAGCGAGCCGAACGCGAAGGCAGAAGCCCTAGCGGACGCGTTCGCCGCGAATTTCACTCCGGTCGACGACCCGATAGACGCCGCCCACATCCAGATGGTAGAAGAACGCCTCCCCGTCTTCCTCGATGCGGAGTATGACGAGGTAGAAGACGCCATTCCGCCGATCTCAGCCGACGAAGTCAAGCTGCAACTTCGCCACCTAAATGCTAAAAAAGCAGGTGGACCAGATGACGTAACGAACATAATGCTGAAGCAGCTACCAGACACGGCAGCCGACGTCCTCGCGTCAACCTTTAACCAGGTGCTGCTCAGCAAACAGTTCCCGTCGTGCTGGAAGCATGCTGAAATAGTAGCCCTCCCCAAGCCAGGGAAGGACATTCGAAGGGCGAAAAACTACAGGCCAATCAGCCTGCTTCCAGCACTTTCGAAAATATTCGAACGCCTGTATCTGGTCCGCCTGCGGGCGATCATCGAGGCAGAACAACTCCTACCAAACGAACAGTTTGGCTTCAGGAGTCAACACGCCACGACACACCAGTTGCTGCGCCTAACAGAGGAGGCGTTCGGTGCCATCGACCGACGCGAGTATTTCGGCGCTCTCCTGCTCGACGTGTCGCGTGCCTTCGACTCCGTGTGGCATCGGGGCCTCCTGTTCAAACTATTTGACCTGGGCGTCCCGGTGTCGCACGTGAAGCTCTTACAGAGCTACCTCGAGGGCAGAACGTTCCACGTCAGAGCAGACAGTGGAATCTCCACGGAGCGTCGTATACTCGCGGGTGTACCTCAAGGCTCGGTCGTTGGGCCGACGCTCTACTCTCTGTACACGGCCGACCCACCGCGCACAGCCCACGTCAACCTGGCGCTGTATGCGGACGACACGGCCGTGTACAGCCGCAGCAGATGCGTCGAGGCGTTGCAGCGGAAACTTCAGACGGCCACCGACGCCCTCACTGACTGGGCGAAAAAATGGCGCCTGGCCTACAATGGGGAGAAGTCCCAGGCCATCGTCATTGCGACGAGACACGTCAAGGACGGCGCGCCCACAGTCTCGGTCCGAGGCGTCCCGGTCCCGTGGAACGGTACTGCGAAGTACCTGGGCGTCACACTGGACCGGCACCTCACCTGGAGGCCACACGTGGAGAGCATCAGGGGCAAAGCACTGGGTAGACTAAGACTCCTCTACCCACTGCTAAACCCCACTACGACGCTGCCTACCTGCGTCGGCCTCACGCTATATAAGTCCGTAATTCGACCTCTCCTCGAATACGCGGCGGTAGTGTGGGGCAACACGGCGCAAACTAACCTGGAGCGGCTGCAAAAACTGCAGAACAGGGCTCTCAGGTTAGCTCTTCACCTCCCAAGGGACTTCCCGACGGAGGACACTCACGTGGTCGCAGACATCGAACCGCTACGCAGGCGGTTCGAAGAAGCGGCCACAAACTTCTACAACAAAGCGGGTACATCCACCAACCCGCTGATAAGGAATCTGGGACAACGTCCACACTGGCGACGCACACTCCGCTGGCCGGACCTGCTGAGACGGCCAGCAGACGTTGCCGCCCTACCAGATTAGAAGACATTGCTACGTAACAAGTAGCGCCTAGCCACATCTGCTGCGGAAAAAAAAAAAAAAAAAAAAAAAAAAAAAAAAAAAAAAAACCGCAGCAAGCATCAATTATCAAATTGCCCACGAAGCAGGGCAGCATAGACACCCAAAAGCTTCTCTCTAAGAAAAACCTGGAAGGACACTGATGTCCCACTTGTTGAAGGAAGGGTAGAGCGATTCTACCAGAACTTCACCCACACACCAGTAGTGTCAACCTGGAGGACACTACACCATGATGCGACAGCCATTCTCTGCTCTGCTGCTGTGCTGTGCTTGCGTGCCTGCCGTCCGTCCCGCTCGCTCTCGCTGTGTGTTAGGCGCGTCGTCGAAATGGCAGATCAGGCGGCTACGAACGAGACTGCTGCGGCACCCGCCGCCACCGGCACTACGAAGAAGGCCAAGTCTGCGTCGTCTGCGAAGAAGCCGCGCGCCAAGCCTGCGCACCCGCGCACCTCTGAGATGGTGACGGCCGCCATCAAGAGTCTGAAGGAGCGCGGCGGGTCGTCGCTGCAGGCGATCAAGAAGTACATAGCCGCGCACTACAAGCTGGACGCGGAGAAGCTGGCGCCGTTTATCAAGAAGTACCTCAAGTCGGCCGTCGTGGCGGGCGAGCTGGTGCAGACGAAGGGGAAGGGCGCGTCCGGCTCGTTCAAGCTTGCCGGCGCCGGCGGCGGGGGGGCGGCCGAGGGCGGCAAGGCTCGTGCTGGCGGTGCCAAGAAGAAGCGCGCCGCTCCGGCCAGCAAGGAGAAGAAGGGCGCCCGTGCGGCCGGCGCAAAGAAGGCTGGTGGCGTGAAGGCGGCGACCGGTCGGAAGGCGGGCGCCGCCAAGAAGGCGTCTGCGGCGTCGGCCGCTCCCGCGGGTGCGAAGAAGGCGGCTGCGGCCAAGCCGGCCAAGGCCAAGTCGCCGTCGAAGGCGAAGAAGGCCGCCAAGGTTCCGACGAAGAAGCCGAAGGCGCCGCGCCCGAAGAAGGCGACGACGCCGTCTAAGGCGAAGGCTTCGCCCAAGAAGAAGAAGTAGAGTAGAGGAGAAAGAGATGGGAATGGAAGGGTTTGGCGCTTGACTCCGTCGTCCCCACCCCCCGTCGTCGTCTAGTGGCGCGCAAGAGACGCGCGGCCCAAAACGGCCCTTCTCAGGGCCATCAAAGCACGTCGGGGAAGGTTTTGATTGTCGTGTTGCGTTTGGTGTGGGTGTCTGTCTGTCTGGCGTTTCTGTATGCCCGTGGGGATGCTGTTTGCGTGCCGTGGTGGTTGGATTGCGGGGGTCGGTGGCGGGTGTGGGCGGCGGTAGCGGTAAGCGGTGTTGTTGTTGTTGTTGTTGTTGTCGTGGTTGATTGTCGCCGTGTTTGTGGCGGCGGCCGACGGTTGGTTTTCTGTCACGTTGTTTTGTTTGAATACGTTGGTTGGCTTGCCTGCGTTCGTTCTTCTCGGATGTCTGTCTTGTCGAGTCGTGTCTGGTCTTTGTTTTGTTTTGTTCCTTTGTGTGTGTGTGTGTTATGTTTTGCAACGGGGGGCACGTTGAGATGCGGAAGGAGTCGGCGGGGATTTCGGTGGCGTGTAGAGCGAGCGAGCGCGCCTGCCTGGCCGTTGGCCGTCGGAGTGGAGTGCGGGTTTTTTTGTTTTCGAAACGAAAGCGGCGGCCGGCCAGCCACCCGTGCGGTGTGACGTCGGCCGTTGGGCATTGTGCGCTTTGAGCGCCGGGGAGGGATGATGTGTGATTGTTGCGCGCTGCTAGCAGGCAGGCAGAGTGAGCGGGTGTGGCGGACGGACGGGAAGTGGTGGTTTTTGTTTTTGGGTTGCGGGGCGAGAGGCAGGCGACCGACAAAGTTTGCTCGCGACGGAGAGATGTTAGTGGCCCTGAAAAGGGCCGTTTTTGTTTGTGCGGTGCGGTGCGGTGCCGCGGCGCGGTTTAGGCGCGCTCGCCGCCGATGCGGCGCGCGAGCTGGATGTCCTTGGGCATGATGGTGACGCGCTTGGCGTGGATTGCGCACAGGTTGGTGTCTTCGAAGAGGCCGACGAGGTAGGCCTCGCTGGCCTCCTGCAGGGCCATGACTGCGGAGCTCTGGAAGCGCAGGTCGGTCTTGAAGTCCTGGGCGATCTCGCGCACTAGGCGCTGGAATGGCAGCTTGCGGATGAGCAGCTCTGTGCTCTTCTGGTAGCGCCTGATTTCTCGCAGGGCGACGGTGCCCGGCCTGTAGCGGTGGGGCTTCTTGACGCCTCCGGTGGCGGGCGCGCTCTTCCTCGCCGCCTTGGTGGCGAGCTGTTTGCGCGGCGCCTTTCCGCCGGTGGACTTGCGGGCCGTTTGCTTTGTGCGGGCCATGGCGGTAGCGGTAGCGGAGCGGCGTGCGTGGAGGTTAGGTGCGGCGCGGCGTCCGGTGCTGCCTTGACAACGGGCCCGCGCGCCTCCGTGCTGCGCTTATATGCCCTCGGTTGCGCGTGGTGGGGGGAGGGCGGGCCAGAGTCTATATAGGGGGGCGGCGGGCGCGCTGGGCGCAGACCGTAGCCGACTCGCCAGCCGCTGCAGCTGCTGTTTGTGCACGTTGTTGCTTTGCCCGAGGAAGGAAGGATGACAGGCCGCGGCAAGGGAGGAAAGGGGCTCGGCAAGGGTGGCGCCAAGCGGCACCGCAAGGTGTTGCGCGACAACATCCAGGGCATCACGAAGCCCGCCATCCGCCGCCTGGCTCGCAGGGGCGGCGTGAAGCGCATCTCTGGTCTGATCTACGAGGAGACCCGCGGGGTGCTGAAGGTGTTCCTGGAGAACGTGATCCGCGACGCGGTGACGTACACTGAGCACGCCAAGCGCAAGACTGTGACGGCCATGGACGTGGTGTACGCCCTGAAGAGGCAGGGGCGCACCCTGTACGGTTTCGGCGGTTAGGCTGCGTCGCAGCGGGCGCTGGCCTTCCCGCGGCCGTGCTTGTGGGTGGGAGAGACTAGAAAACGGCCCTTTTCAGGGCCACCACACTGTTCGGAAGTTGAAAAGTGCGAAAGAGTCTGTGTTGTTGCTGCGTGTGTGCGCTGTGTTGTTTGTTTGTTTGTTTGTTTCTTTCCGTTTGAGCGACGTGATGTGACTGGGAGGGGAGAAGGAAAGGAAACGTGTCATGTGGCTGGCTGTGTGTGGAGCTGCTTCGTTTGTGTGTTTGTTATTGTGTGTCTTTGTATCGATCGCGACGGAGATGGCGGGCTGTGTGTTGTTGTGCGAGAGGCGGTGATTATTTGCTTGCGTGGTTTGTCTCTGTGTGTTTGTTTGCGGCGGCGTTGGGGTTTCCGAGGCAAGGCGTGTGGGCATAGGCGGCCGGATCAGCTGTTTCGTTCGTGTCGACGGCCGTTGCGCGCGGGAGTGGAGGGCGGTGTGTCGACACGCCTCCCTTTAACAATGGTCATTATTGCTGCCGTTGTCGGTTTGGAAGGCGACTGCGACCGTGCAAAATGTGTGTGTGTGTGTGTGTGTGTGTTGGGCCACACGGGCTGTGTGGACGACAAGATGGCGGACGTGCGCCGGCGGCGGCTGTGCTGTGACAGTGCAAAGTTAAAACAAAACAAGGTGCGGCGAGGACGACTGAAATTTTGCTTTGGACGTAGGTGTGTGTGGTGGCCCTGAAAAGGGCCGATTGTTGTGGGCCGAGCCGAGCCGGCAAAGCGCGTTGCGTGCAGGGGAGCACGCGGCGCTGCGATTGCCTGGCCTCCTTTAGGCCTTCTTCTCGGTCTTCTTTGGCAGCAGGACGGCCTGGATGTTGGGCAGGACACCACCCTGTGCGATGGTGACGCCCGACAGGAGCTTGTTGAGCTCCTCGTCGTTGCGGATGGCAAGCTGCAGGTGGCGCGGGATGATGCGCGTCTTCTTGTTGTCGCGGGCCGCGTTTCCGGCCAGCTCGAGCACCTCAGCCGCGAGGTACTCCATGACGGCGGCGAGGTAGACGGGCGCCCCGGCGCCGACGCGCTCTGCGTAGTTTCCCTTGCGCAGGAGGCGGTGGATTCTGCCGACCGGGAACTGGAGCCCAGCCCTGCTTGAGCGGGACTTTGACTTGCCCTTGACTTTGCCTCCCTTTCCGCGTCCGGACATGGCGATGGGCTAGCGACGGTGCACACGAAACGGAAACGAAAACGACCGGTGCGAGCGGCAGCGAGTCGAGCAGCGGAGTGCGCGCCGGCGCAGCCGGGGTGGGGGTGCTTTATGGGCTCGGGTGCGGCGGCCGGTTGCGCGCGCGCCCCATTGGTCGGCGGCCGCAACAGGGCGAGCTGGTAAAGGTGCGGCGGCGGCTGGCGGCGGGTGCCACTGTGTGGGGAGACGCTGACTAGAGCGGAGCGCTTGCTACTGGTGTTGCTGCTGCCGTACGTTGGTTCGAGATGCCGCCCAAGACTAGCGGGAAGGCCGCCAAGAAGGCTGGCAAGGCGCAGAAGAACATTTCGAAGGGCGACAAGAAGAAGAAGCGCAAGAGGAAGGAGAGCTATGCCATCTACATCTACAAGGTGCTGAAGCAGGTGCACCCTGACACGGGCATCTCGTCGAAGGCGATGAGCATCATGAACAGCTTCGTGAACGACATTTTCGAGCGCATTGCGGCCGAGGCTTCTCGCCTGGCGCACTACAACAAGCGCTCGACCATCACGTCCCGCGAGATCCAGACCGCTGTGCGGCTGTTGCTGCCTGGCGAGCTGGCCAAGCACGCCGTGAGCGAGGGCACGAAGGCGGTGACCAAGTACACGAGCTCCAAGTAAGGAGGTGGCTCTGGAATGGAAGGAAGGATGGAGAGAGAAGGCTCCTCCGTTGCGAGAGCGGCAAAACGGCCCTTTTCAGGGCCACCAACTTGCCTTTTGCGGGAAGGGCGGAATTGTTGTTGTTGTTGTTTGTGTGGACGGCTGTGATGTATGTGTGCATTTTGATTGTGGGTGGGGGGGCGCGTCAAAGCGTGTTGCGCGGGGTACGGCCACGAGGTTGGTCGCCGTGGCGTGGAATGGTGGCACGCCTCGTTGGCGTGGTTTTTGACCCATTGGTGTTGTTGGTGTGTGTGTGTGTGTGTGTGTTACCCGTCTGCGAGGGGGGACAGTGTGATCGGCGACTTTTGTGTCACCGTAACGACGGCCGTTTGCGGGTTTGTTTTTTTGCACATCATACATGGCGAGGGTGAAATGTGAAATGTTTTTGTTTGGTTTTTTTTGCCGCCCACTATTCCCTTTGCTGTACGCCGAGTTTGACAATGGTGCGACGTAACTGCAGCGTGGAGGTGTGTGAGTGACGTTGAAATGAACGTGCCATTAAGACGCATTGTTGTTGTATTGTACTGTACGTGTACGGCGACACGCACGATGATGTACCATTCGACTCTGATGTTTGATAGCCGTGTCTGACTGATTGCGTACGACGCACGCACACCGATGTCGTCATTCAAGATGCACGCTAGACGACGACGGCGGCGGCGGCGGCGGTCGTTTGTTTGGCGAATGTCTGTACACGTGTTTGTCTGTGTCCATCCGGTATGTATTTGTTTGTTTGAAAGTGTTTTGTGTGTCGGTGACGTGGTCCGATCCGTCGCCCCCTGAGTAACTGTCGATCGGCGCGATAGACCGGCGTCACGCAACTGAACCGAAGTCTTGGGCACACCCGTCATACTGTTGTACACCGTCGCGCTGAGAACGGTAACGAAAGGTTGACTTTGATCGGTCGAATGTCTGGGCAGAACGTGAGGAATGAGGCAAGAGTGCAAGGAGGGGGGGCAAAAGAGAGAGGAAGGGAAAAAGGGGAGAAACGCATTCGTAGAGCAACGGAACGTTCCCGTGTCGGAGGCGTATTGGAGCCGCACTGAAATGCGTTTAACGGCGGCGCGGCTGCAAGTGTCTGCCGTGGTGAACGTTACCTTTGACGGCTGCATTGGGCTTTGCCTTTGCTTTTGCTTTCGCTTTCGCTTTCGCGTTCGCTTTCGCGTTCGCTTTCGCTTTCGCTTTCCCGGATGTACGTAACGTTTGTTGATATGGTTCTGAGGAAGAGTGTATGACAGTGCCGTGCCGTCCATGTTCGTGTGCCCTCCCATTGTGTGTATGCTATTGTCTGTGTACTTGAATGATGTATGTAGGTGTTAGTGGACATGTTTTACCAGTGGGGGGAAATGGATCGTCGATAGTTGCCGTCACTCTGTCACGGTCGAGATGACGCACCCTCCGTACAGAAAGGTGTCGAGAAAGTGAGTGTGTGTGTGTGTGTGTGTGTGTGTGTGTGCGTCCGTGAATTGGCAGTGTTTGGAGGTGGGCGTGCCCTGGATGTGGCCCGGAAAAGGCTGTTCGTTTAGGCGGTAGTGTTGTGTGGACAGGGGAGGGGCATGCGTAACGCTGCTGGCATGGCATTTCGGGAGATGGGAGGGGGCAAACGAGGAAACGAGGAGCGGCGGCCAAAGACGGGACGGGGAGGGGCGCGGTGTGGGTGGCTTGCGCCTGTGCTCGGCGTTGTGGTTTGTGCAAAAGAGGAGGAGAAAAACAATGTGAGTTGCCAGGGAGGGGAGCGGTGTTGTGTTGTGGTTGTCGTGGTGTAGCCGCAGACGCGGCTGTCAGTGAACGTGGCGAGACGGACGGATGCGCGGAGGGGCGGGGGCGGCGCATTTCGCCGGTGCCGTGCCGTGCCGTGCCGTGCCTGAAAGCCGCGTGGTCGCTGTGTTGTTGGTGGCGTGGGGGCGAGGAGAGTACCGTACGGGTGTGCTTGTGCGCCGGAAACGGCACACTGCGCCCGCCCGTCTTGGAGGCTGATGGCTGTGGTGTGGAAATGGGGCGCGGTGATGTTGAAGCAGTTGAAGAACAGAAAAGAAACCAAGAAAACGGAAGGCGTGATGCGGCGGTGGTGGTGAGAGCGGGAAAAACAAAACAAAAAAAGAAAAAAAAAACAACAAAAAAAAAGAAGGAAAAACAACAAGAAACAAAAAAGAAAACAAAAAGTCTATCAATATTAAAATGTAAATGGAAATGGAAATGGACCCAGGTATAACCTCCCTGCACAAATAGCAGAGAGTCCGATGATAATAAAAATGTGCCAGAATGTTAACGTCCCTACAAAACAAACCCAACGATAATATTAATGAAAGAGTGAACCGTATGTAACATTGCAACAGACATAATGAAACCTGATAAATTGTATAAGGGCAGCAGCGTTGACCTTTGGCCCTGTATTCAGAAATAAAAAGAGCCAAAGATCGTTACCCCAATGAAAAAGACACTGAAACACGTATGTAACATAGTAGCGATGGCGAGACATTGTAGCATCTGTGACCAGAGAGTTTGCGCTGGACTGCGCGAGTGTTGCGAGCGGTTCTCAGTCAGTCAGTCAGTCAGTCTGTCAGTAGTCGTTGCGAGTCCGTAGCTCTGTGTAGTTGAGGGCTGTACTCTGTCAGTAGTCGTCGCGTGCAGTACGCTAATAGTCGTCATGCAGAGCGGTCGGTCAGTAGTAGCAGCCGAGTGCGGTTGTGTGATGTAGGCGGTCGGCAACACTGGTCAAGATGGTGAATAAGGTATACTGTTAATTAATATAATCATTAGATAATGAAAAATTGTATTTATTGTAATTATTCTCCAACAAGTTCCCCAATAATAATTTTTATTTCAAAAGCATTTTTCAAACATTAAATTTTTTATTGAACTAAAGAGTTCGTTGCACTTCACATTTCATTCCACTTCTTTGAAGAAAAATGTCACTAAAATCACAAAAAAAGAGAATATTATTATTTGCAATGCAGTTCCTCCAAGCGCTGCGCAACAACCAGAGCAGAAATGTGACATCCATTTATTCGGAGGTAAGACTTTAATTCTGATTGTTTTGCACAGGGCCAAAGACCGATATTTCGGTTTAATTGAAGTTTCTTGTCACTGAACGGACCTTTGTAAATGTTGTGTGAAGACTTTATATTTGAGTCAGATTGCGAATTTCACATTTTTGTTGCCATTTTCAATACCTCTCATTGTGGGCGAGGTTACAATTAGCGCAATGTCCATTAGCATCCGTAAATAACATTGTCCATTATTTTAAATTTTGCTGGGAGGTTACAACACACACACAAAAAAAAAAAAACAAAAAATTGCATTTATATCCGCTCCTCAATTGTAGATACCCCTTACACAGCTGTGTGCAATGAATGAGTGCTGGCTGGTAATTAATTGCACTCCTTGGAGGGAAATGCCATAGGAAGTAGTCTTTAAAAAGTGAATGTTTTTCGTTAAGAGACAAAAGTTACTTTAGAAAAAAAGTAATAGTGGGGCTTTTGTTGTTGAACAAAAGAAGTACAATGAACATACGTTATCAGATTTGCGCAATGCAGCGTCACACCACCTTTTGATTATAACACAATATACTATACATCGTCCCGAACCGTGACCAGAGTCGCGAGACGAGCAGAGCACGCCGCCGACGCCCGCTCAGTACAACCGTCCACCCGCTACTACTGTCGACCGACTACTACCTCTCCCGACTCGCGCTACAATATATATATAACAACTGTTCCTGGCGACCCGGTGCGTGCCACTACTGTCGTCTGGCGCGGTCCAAGCGCCGACTAGCAGCGATAAAGAACTCTCTGGTCAGACAGAGATGCTGTCATGCCTCGCCATCGCTCTGGTAATGAATACATACGTGTTGCAGCGTGCGTACCACCGGAACACGCAGTGGCGGAGCCAAAGACTGTGTTGTCGAGGTCGAATGCGAGCGGGAAGAGAGGCAGCGTCGGCACGGAGATGCAAGCGAGCGCGAGACGCACGGGGGCTGCGGCGTGGCGCGTTTGCGGTCGGCGCCTTTGGTGGCAACGGCCGGGACAAGCAGCGGTGTATGGTGTGGTGCGGGGCGGACAGGGGCGGAGGCGGCGCGACGACGGCATGGGGGCGAAAACGGGACGGGGGACGGCGGATGTTGAGAGGCGTCACGCGCGGACAGGACACAGACACAGAGACACACAGATTGGAAAGGGAGGGTGCGCGGTAGTAGTTGGGAATGTGCGTACCGTGCGGGATGGGAGTGGGCGAGGAACACGGTCGTGGCCCCTGTTTTGGGTGCGTGTGATGACGTCGGTGTGTTGTGGGAAGGGAAGGTGCTGTGGCGGCGGCGCGTAATGGGCGTAGGCCGAAAAGAGAAAGGAACGTGGGCAGTGTGTTGGCAAGCGTCGGTTCGACTGCGACGTTGATGGGCAGGGCAGGGCAAGGTTAATGGTGGTAGGAGTAGGCGTGTGGGCGCAAAAAATCTGCCGCTGCAGGCGGTGCCGTAACCGCCATGGCGGGAAGGAGAGAGGGCCAAAGAAAGAAAGAAAGAAAGAAAGAAAGAAAGAAGAAAACAAAAAAAAAAAAGGAGGGGGGGGGGGGGGCGAAAGTGGAGAGGCGGTGGTGTGAGAAGGGCGGGGGCGGAAGGAAGGCAGGAAGGACAAGAGGCGAGGCGACGGCTTGCTTTGTGTATCGGTCGGTCTCTGGCTATGCTTCGTTTTCTGCAGCAGGGTCGGTGCGCGGCGTGGCTCGCGGCAGTGGGAACGCCTGGTGGCTGGACGGCCAGCAATGCGGTTGGATGGGCGGCCACAGCACCGCACCTGTGCCCGAGGAGGAGACGCTGGCGGCGGGCCCTGAGGTGAGGCCGGCTCGGCTGGGGCTGTGGATGTGTAGGTGTGCGCCGCTGCTGCAACAACGAGTAAAACGCGAGAAGGAGGGATGGCGGTAGAGAGAGAGAAAAAAAAAAAAAAAAAAAAAAAAAAGGTCGTGTTGTGTTGATGCGCAGGCAGACGCGTACAGAGGGACGAGCCCGGTCTGCAGCAGGGTGTGGCCGTGCCGAGTGCAGAGCAGCGGCGGCTCGGTTCGGTTCGGCCCGGCCCGGCCCGGCGGGCCGCGCTGTTGTCGCGGACGTGAGCGCCCCCTGGCGGGTGGCCGGAGGCGGCGCGGCGTGTTGGACGTGTGGCTGGTGGCAGTGCACAATTTGCGAGTGGCTGGCGGTGTGGTGTGGCGGTTGGCGCGTCGGGCGGCGGAGAGGTATGTGTTGCGGGCGCCCTTTGCTGCGCTGCGTCGTTGCGTGTGCCGTACAGGGCGGGCGCTTGTCGACTGTGTGGGCGGTGTGGCGAATTGGCGTGAAACGGCTGCCGAGAGGTGTGTGGTAGCGAGCCGGTCGGTGGTGTCAGTGCGAAGGGGAATGTGCGTGCGTTTGGCGGTTTCGGTGTGCTTTTTGCGGCGTGAGAGTGGGAATTAGTGGGGCCGGCTGTTGTGTTGGTTCCTTGTGTCTTGTGTCGCGTAGCTTGATGGCAACGTGGAAGGACGCCGGTTTCGTTTCGAGCCTTGCGTGTGGTTGTCGACGTTGACTGGTTGGCGTGTGCCGATGCACGTGCATGTGTGGGTCGCGAGTGCGTTTTTGGCTGGCTGTGTGTGTGTGTGTGTGTGTGTGTGTGTGTGTTTTGGGGGGGAAGGGGGAGGCGGTGGTGAAAGTGCAGTCGTTGCCACGGGCGTCGTCGGGTGGGGCTGGGGCTGGGGCTGTGCGTCGTGGCGGAAAGGTGGTAGGTTGCGGGAAGCGAGCCCGTCGTTGACGGTGTCGCGTGAGTTGTGAATCGAGTGGGGCGCGGGGCGCGGGACAGGAGCAGCGTGCCGCTGCGTCGTGGTCGTCAGCAGAGGCTGTGCGTGTGCTTGTCCTTTTTGTGGGCGGTTCGTGCGAGGCGTTTTTGTTTTGTGTTGCCCTAGTTGTTAGTTTATTTTGTTTGTGTTTGTTATTTTGAGACGACGACTGGTTGGCGGTGTGCGCTTCCCGTGTCGTTTGTGTTGTTTGGTTTTTTTGTTTTTGTGTGTGTTTTTTTTTTTTTTTTTTTTTGCACTGGGCCCCGGTGGGTGGGTGCGTGTGTGTCGATTGCCGGCTGGCGAAAGGTGCGCCATCGGCGGGGTGGGTCGCCGGCACAAGTAGAGGCGGCGGCGTTGTTGCTGTTGTTGTGTGGTGTTTGTTTTGTTCGGCTGTGTCGGCGAGCTGTGTTGCGGTGCGTGTGAATGGTGGTGCAAAAGTGCTGGCGTTGGGGCTGCGACTGCGACGGCGGCGAGCCGCGGGCGCGCCATTGATAGTGATGTTGTGAACAGCGGCTGTGTACGGTAGTGGTGTTGTTGTAGCACGACGTGCATCCGGGCCGGCGCGGAAAGCGCAGTTGCGGGCGGTTGCCCTTCGGTGCCAGCCATGTCGCGTGAGCGGCGGGTTGCTCTGGTGTCGACACGTGGTGCTCTGGGTTGTTGTGTGGTGCCCTTTGGCCGGTGGGGGTGGTTCGCGTGTGTCTCGTTCGCGCTCGGTGTCTGGTCGTGGTCGTGCTGCTCCCCCGTCTGTCGGCGGTTTCCGACGTCGTCTGTACGTTTTTGTTCGTTTGCGGCGTGCCTGCCGACGTCGTCCCGTCGCGACCTTTCAACCGAAAGTGTGGCGCCCGAAGGTGAACGAACGTAACCCTGACCTCGGCGCTTTACGCTGAGCCGAGCGAACCGAACCGAACCGAACCTAACCTGTGGTGTGGCGAGGTGAGCTCAGCCTGTGAGCCCCTAACGTCTACGTAAGGTAAGCTGTCCGGCTCACGCCTCACGTTTGAACGCTTTTTTAACCTACGTTTGACGCTTCTTAACCTAGCACTGACCCCTTAACCTAACGTGTAACCTAACCTAACCTAACCTAACCTAACCTCTGACGCCTGACGTGTTTGAATGCTTAACCTAAGTTTGACGCTTAACCTAACCCAAGTCCCCTTAACCTAACCCACGTCCACCTAACCTAACCTAACGTAGACGTGTAAACGTAATGTGTAACGCGTAACGTGTAACGTGTAAGGTCGGCTGTCGTGTGTGCTTGACGGCAGATTGGGTTGGTCTGTAGATTGGGATTGCGGTTTGCCTCGGTCGAGGGGTTGGGTCGGAAGCGGCGAGGGGCGGCGGCGCCTGTTGCGCAGGCGGCGTCCGTTTGCGGCGGGCAATTGTTGAGAAACGGCTGTGAATGTTGGCGGGCGAGAGGAGGACGACGGCGCGCGATGTGGCCCGACGGCTGCGGGCCGATCGGGAAACGGCGGGAGGGCGACGGAAGGCGATGGGGCGGCGGAGGCGCGTTTGCACGGCCGTCATCGCCGCACGCCTCGGCTTGTGTGGCTGTGGCGCCGGCCGCGCTGGCCGGGCTGCCGCGGCGACGGTGTGGGAGTTTTGCCGAAGGTTTGGCCATTGTGGCGGGTCGTCGGCTGGGGCTGTGGGGGCGGCATTTGGGCGGGGGCGGCGATTCTCGGCGGGCCGACCCAGGCTGTAGCGCGCGGTAGCTGCAGTTTGGCCGTGGTTTGCGGCGCTGCCGTGGCGACTGGTTGGCGACTGTGGTGTGGCTGTGTGTAGCCCCATCCTCGGTGGTTTGAAAGGCGCGGGCGGTTGTGGCGCAGGTTTGGGGCTGCTCCGCACAGGCTGTCGGACGTTGGGCGGTAGCAAGCGCGGGAGGCGCGGCGCGGCGGCGCGCAGAGTGGCGGCCGCTCTCTCGGCCGTCCGCGCCCGCCCGCGCCCGCCCGCGACACTGGCTGGGCCTTGTGATTCTCTGCTCTCGAGTCAGCGATGCCGTGCGGGACGGACGTACGCGCCGAGCGCTCCGCCACGCCGCAAGCTGAAGCGACAGTGCCGACTCCCGCGGACAGGGCCGCGTCCCTGCACGCAAGGGTTGAGTCGAGTACGTCGGCGGCACAATCGTGTGCCACCGATAGTACTCCTCCCCTAAGGAGTGACACTAGTTTATGCGAAATCTCCGGTGTGTCCGCGTCATTTAGTGATAGTGCCGTTACCGCAGTGCCGTGTGCTACCGCGACCGTGACGCCGACATCTGTGGATATGTCGCATCCAGGTGTTACATCCACACCAAGTGACTCTGACGCAGCCCTTCAGCTGCTTGTGGGGATGCTACCCCACGCTCTGGCTACTCCACTTCCTGATAGCGACGAGGAGGAGGAGGAGGCCATGGAGCACGACGCACCGCAGCAACAGCAGCCTACCTCAAGGAAACGCGCCCTGACTGGCGACATACCGTCAGTCAACAAATACAGGAGGGAAAGCAACACTCCACCGCTCCCCTCCAAGCAGAACCGCAGGCGCGGCCGCACCAACACGACCGACAAGGACGGCTTCACCACCGCGAGAAAAACTGCAAAGGCTGTGCTCACAAAGGACACCACACCTGTAAACGTGAGTAACAGCTTTGGCGCCCTTAGTGATGCGGAGGAAGAGGACATTGAAATGCCCAAGGCGCAACAGCGTCGCAAGCCGCCACCAATTGTCATAAAATTTGGCGAGCATTTTAGAGAGCTGCAAAACGCCATCAGCCTTTGCATTGGTAAAGACAACTATACAGTGCGCGTGACTGGTGACGAGCTCTTCAAAATATGCACCAAAACTACTGAGGACTACCAAAAAGTGTCTCAGCTGGTGCAGGACAGGAAGTGGTTCCACTATACGTTCAGTACCTTAAGAACGAAGCCGCTCAAAGTAGTGTTTCGGCACTTGCCGCGCACAATCCTGCCTTCAGAAGTAAAGGAGGACCTGGAGAACATGGGATTCGTGGTCGAAGAGGTCGTAAGAATGCGCCCTTTTCGCACACGCAGGCGTGGCCCACTTATGCTGGTAATAGCCAGCAATACAACTCATAACAGGCAGCTCTTCAGCCTCACAAAAATAGGCAATGTGGAAGTGAAAGCTGAAGAACTGCGAAACAAGGCGGCCTACGCACAATGTTACCGCTGCCTTGAACCTGGGCACGTCAGTAAGTACTGTGCAATGCCAGATTACTGCGTGAAGTGCGGCGAGCAACACTCAACCGAGTCATGCGCGCTTAAAGGGGTGCCACACCAAGATTTCACCCCGACTTGCAAGCTCTGCAAAGGCAAACACGTGGCAAGTTACCGTGGCTGCCCAGTGCTCCTCGACTTCGCCGATCGCGCGCGCGGGAACGAAGACAAAGGAACACAAAGGCAGAGTTCCCGCCAACGCAGTACCCAGCCCCGGAAGAAGCGGAACAACAGGAGAGGCGGCCGCCGAGGCAGGGCAACGACCGCAAAAGCGCGCCAAGTCGCAGACAATGCGACGCCACAAAATGGAGTCCCCGCTCCGCGCGCATCGGCGAGAAATGGCGGACAGACTCCACCTACCGTAGCCCAGCCGGCAGCTGGCCCATCTGCAGGACAAAGCGCCGTTGCCCCGCCCACAGCGCTGCCGCGCAGGCAGGTAGTCCCGGCCGCTGCACCCCAGCAGCGCCAGGCTCCCCTCCCTGCAGCGACCCAGCGCGTCGCGGGCCAATCAGCGCGAGCCTTCCCGGCCCCGCCGGCACGCGCAGCGGACCAACCACCGGCAGCCGCGCCTAACCTTGCGAGCCAGAAGGACTTCCCGGAGCCAAGATGGCGGCGTCCCACGGCGCCCCGCCATACTGTCGGCGCCCGACAAGATGGCGGACAAATGGAGACCAACGCGCGCCATGTTGTCGGCGGCAACGCTGCCAATGAAGCCCGCGTGGAACGGATGCTCAGCTGCATGGAAACAATGATGCAGCAGATGACTGAGCTCCTGGCCGTGGTGCAGAAAGTTGCATCCGCCATCCAACCATGCAGCCATCATGCCTGAAGCGCTAAGGAGTTTAACAGCCTGCGTCTTCAACGCCGAGGGACTCCTTAAGCAGGCAGGCGAATTCCGGCAGCTTATACGGGACGAGAACATCGACGTATGTCTCGTCACCGAAACGTGGCTTAAGCCTGGCGTCCGAGTCGGCGTAGCGAACTACGAATGCTACAGGGACGACAGGCCAACACACGGAGGCGGCACAGCGGTGTATGTACGGAGGACGCTACGACACCACCGCGTCCAAATACCGGAACTGGCAAAGACAGAAGCGACTGCCGTATCAGTGGAGACGGCACACGGCGCCATAACGTTCGTCGCTGTCTACAGACCGCCTAGAGGAGCGCTCCTACCGGGAGACTACAACAAGTTGCTGGCTCTCCCCGGAAAAATCATACTGGGGGGAGACTTCAACGCGAAGCATGCGGTCTGGAACAGCAGGACGACCAACACAAGCGGGCGACGCTTACTCCATGTCGCGGAACGCCACGAAGCTGTCGTCATCGGTCCTCATGAACCGACAATATATCCACGGAACCGGGGCCACCCGGATATCCTGGATATCATTATCATCAAGGGCGCTCGCCTGCACGTCACGGCCGGTACGCGGCCAAAGATGTCCTCCGACCACGTACCGGTCATATTTGACCTCGACGCCGACGCTCTCCCGAGACAGCGGAGAGGGCTCGACATACGAGACATCAGCTGGGACGAGTTCCGCAACGCCGTCGCCGATTCCCTTGAGGCCACACCGGACGCGGCGGAACACGGAGCAGACGCAGCACTTCAACACATCAGGCAGTCGATAGTTGACGCCGCGGCAGCGGCCACGCCTGTCAGAGACGACGCCAACATCGACTGCCGGCCACACCCTCTGCCACGACACATCCGGGAGGCTATAGCGCAAAAGAACCGCCTACAGCGCGAGTGGCAGAGGACAAGAAATCGAGCCACAAAGCGCGAATTAAATAGATTGTGCCGGCATATCAAGGCCGATGTAGACACGCACCGCAATCAGGAGTGGGCGCGCAAGGTGGAGCAACTAACCATCGATGACGGCTCGGCGTGGAAAGCCGTAAAAGGCTACCTGCGCCGTATGCAACGGATTCCGCCGCTGCAAGTGGGAGCCGAATTCGTGAGCGAGCCGAACGCGAAGGCAGAAGCCCTAGCGGACGCGTTCGCCGCGAATTTCACTCCGGTCGACGACCCGATAGACGCCGCCCACATCCAGATGGTAGAAGAACGCCTCCCCGTCTTCCTCGATGCGGAGTATGACGAGGTAGAAGACGCCATTCCGCCGATCTCAGCCGACGAAGTCAAGCTGCAACTTCGCCACCTAAATGCTAAAAAAGCAGGTGGACCAGATGACGTAACGAACATAATGCTGAAGCAGCTACCAGACACGGCAGCCGACGTCCTCGCGTCAACCTTTAACCAGGTGCTGCTCAGCAAACAGTTCCCGTCGTGCTGGAAGCATGCTGAAATAGTAGCCCTCCCCAAGCCAGGGAAGGACATTCGAAGGGCGAAAAACTACAGGCCAATCAGCCTGCTTCCAGCACTTTCGAAAATATTCGAACGCCTGTATCTGGTCCGCCTGCGGGCGATCATCGAGGCAGAACAACTCCTACCAAACGAACAGTTTGGCTTCAGGAGTCAACACGCCACGACACACCAGTTGCTGCGCCTAACAGAGGAGGCGTTCGGTGCCATCGACCGACGCGAGTATTTCGGCGCTCTCCTGCTCGACGTGTCGCGTGCCTTCGACTCCGTGTGGCATCGGGGCCTCCTGTTCAAACTATTTGACCTGGGCGTCCCGGTGTCGCACGTGAAGCTCTTACAGAGCTACCTCGAGGGCAGAACGTTCCACGTCAGAGCAGACAGTGGAATCTCCACGGAGCGTCGTATACTCGCGGGTGTACCTCAAGGCTCGGTCGTTGGGCCGACGCTCTACTCTCTGTACACGGCCGACCCACCGCGCACAGCCCACGTCAACCTGGCGCTGTATGCGGACGACACGGCCGTGTACAGCCGCAGCAGATGCGTCGAGGCGTTGCAGCGGAAACTTCAGACGGCCACCGACGCCCTCACTGACTGGGCGAAAAAATGGCGCCTGGCCTACAATGGGGAGAAGTCCCAGGCCATCGTCATTGCGACGAGACACGTCAAGGACGGCGCGCCCACAGTCTCGGTCCGAGGCGTCCCGGTCCCGTGGAACGGTACTGCGAAGTACCTGGGCGTCACACTGGACCGGCACCTCACCTGGAGGCCACACGTGGAGAGCATCAGGGGCAAAGCACTGGGTAGACTAAGACTCCTCTACCCACTGCTAAACCCCACTACGACGCTGCCTACCTGCGTCGGCCTCACGCTATATAAGTCCGTAATTCGACCTCTCCTCGAATACGCGGCGGTAGTGTGGGGCAACACGGCGCAAACTAACCTGGAGCGGCTGCAAAAACTGCAGAACAGGGCTCTCAGGTTAGCTCTTCACCTCCCAAGGGACTTCCCGACGGAGGACACTCACGTGGTCGCAGACATCGAACCGCTACGCAGGCGGTTCGAAGAAGCGGCCACAAACTTCTACAACAAAGCGGGTACATCCACCAACCCGCTGATAAGGAATCTGGGACAACGTCCACACTGGCGACGCACACTCCGCTGGCCGGACCTGCTGAGACGGCCAGCAGACGTTGCCGCCCTACCAGATTAGAAGACATTGCTACGTAACAAGTAGCGCCTAGCCACATCTGCTGCGGAAAAAAAAAAAAAAAAAAAAAAAAAAAAAAAAAAAAACCGCAGCAAGCATCAATTATCAAATTGCCCACGAAGCAGGGCAGCATAGACACCCAAAAGCTTCTCTCTAAGAAAAACCTGGAAGGACACTGATGTCCCACTTGTTGAAGGAAGGGTAGAGCGATTCTACCAGAACTTCACCCACACACCAGTAGTGTCAACCTGGAGGACACTACACCATGATGCGACAGCCATTCTCTGCTCTGCTGCTGTGCTGTGCTTGCGTGCCTGCCGTCCGTCCCGCTCGCTCTCGCTGTGTGTTAGGCGCGTCGTCGAAATGGCAGATCAGGCGGCTACGAACGAGACTGCTGCGGCACCCGCCGCCACCGGCACTACGAAGAAGGCCAAGTCTGCGTCGTCTGCGAAGAAGCCGCGCGCCAAGCCTGCGCACCCGCGCACCTCTGAGATGGTGACGGCCGCCATCAAGAGTCTGAAGGAGCGCGGCGGGTCGTCGCTGCAGGCGATCAAGAAGTACATAGCCGCGCACTACAAGCTGGACGCGGAGAAGCTGGCGCCGTTTATCAAGAAGTACCTCAAGTCGGCCGTCGTGGCGGGCGAGCTGGTGCAGACGAAGGGGAAGGGCGCGTCCGGCTCGTTCAAGCTTGCCGGCGCCGGCGGCGGGGGGGCGGCCGAGGGCGGCAAGGCTCGTGCTGGCGGTGCCAAGAAGAAGCGCGCCGCTCCGGCCAGCAAGGAGAAGAAGGGCGCCCGTGCGGCCGGCGCAAAGAAGGCTGGTGGCGTGAAGGCGGCGACCGGTCGGAAGGCGGGCGCCGCCAAGAAGGCGTCTGCGGCGTCGGCCGCTCCCGCGGGTGCGAAGAAGGCGGCTGCGGCCAAGCCGGCCAAGGCCAAGTCGCCGTCGAAGGCGAAGAAGGCCGCCAAGGTTCCGACGAAGAAGCCGAAGGCGCCGCGCCCGAAGAAGGCGACGACGCCGTCTAAGGCGAAGGCTTCGCCCAAGAAGAAGAAGTAGAGTAGAGGAGAAAGAGATGGGAATGGAAGGGTTTGGCGCTTGACTCCGTCGTCCCCACCCCCCGTCGTCGTCTAGTGGCGCGCAAGAGACGCGCGGCCCAAAACGGCCCTTCTCAGGGCCATCAAAGCACGTCGGGGAAGGTTTTGATTGTCGTGTTGCGTTTGGTGTGGGTGTCTGTCTGTCTGGCGTTTCTGTATGCCCGTGGGGATGCTGTTTGCGTGCCGTGGTGGTTGGATTGCGGGGGTCGGTGGCGGGTGTGGGCGGCGGTAGCGGTAAGCGGTGTTGTTGTTGTTGTTGTTGTTGTCGTGGTTGATTGTCGCCGTGTTTGTGGCGGCGGCCGACGGTTGGTTTTCTGTCACGTTGTTTTGTTTGAATACGTTGGTTGGCTTGCCTGCGTTCGTTCTTCTCGGATGTCTGTCTTGTCGAGTCGTGTCTGGTCTTTGTTTTGTTTTGTTCCTTTGTGTGTGTGTGTGTTATGTTTTGCAACGGGGGGCACGTTGAGATGCGGAAGGAGTCGGCGGGGATTTCGGTGGCGTGTAGAGCGAGCGAGCGCGCCTGCCTGGCCGTTGGCCGTCGGAGTGGAGTGCGGGTTTTTTTGTTTTCGAAACGAAAGCGGCGGCCGGCCAGCCACCCGTGCGGTGTGACGTCGGCCGTTGGGCATTGTGCGCTTTGAGCGCCGGGGAGGGATGATGTGTGATTGTTGCGCGCTGCTAGCAGGCAGGCAGAGTGAGCGGGTGTGGCGGACGGACGGGAAGTGGTGGTTTTTGTTTTTGGGTTGCGGGGCGAGAGGCAGGCGACCGACAAAGTTTGCTCGCGACGGAGAGATGTTAGTGGCCCTGAAAAGGGCCGTTTTTGTTTGTGCGGTGCGGTGCGGTGCCGCGGCGCGGTTTAGGCGCGCTCGCCGCGGATGCGGCGCGCGAGCTGGATGTCCTTGGGCATGATGGTGACGCGCTTGGCGTGGATTGCGCACAGGTTGGTGTCTTCGAAGAGGCCGACGAGGTAGGCCTCGCTGGCCTCCTGCAGGGCCATGACTGCGGAGCTCTGGAAGCGCAGGTCGGTCTTGAAGTCCTGGGCGATCTCGCGCACTAGGCGCTGGAATGGCAGCTTGCGGATGAGCAGCTCTGTGCTCTTCTGGTAGCGCCTGATTTCTCGCAGGGCGACGGTGCCCGGCCTGTAGCGGTGGGGCTTCTTGACGCCTCCGGTGGCGGGCGCGCTCTTCCTCGCCGCCTTGGTGGCGAGCTGTTTGCGCGGCGCCTTTCCGCCGGTGGACTTGCGGGCCGTTTGCTTTGTGCGGGCCATGGCGGTAGCGGTAGCGGAGCGGCGTGCGTGGAGGTTAGGTGCGGCGCGGCGTCCGGTGCTGCCTTGACAACGGGCCCGCGCGCCTCCGTGCTGCGCTTATATGCCCTCGGTTGCGCGTGGTGGGGGGAGGGCGGGCCAGAGTCTATATAGGGGGGCGGCGGGCGCGCTGGGCGCAGACCGTAGCCGACTCGCCAGCCGCTGCAGCTGCTGTTTGTGCACGTTGTTGCTTTGCCCGAGGAAGGAAGGATGACAGGCCGCGGCAAGGGAGGAAAGGGGCTCGGCAAGGGTGGCGCCAAGCGGCACCGCAAGGTGTTGCGCGACAACATCCAGGGCATCACGAAGCCCGCCATCCGCCGCCTGGCTCGCAGGGGCGGCGTGAAGCGCATCTCTGGTCTGATCTACGAGGAGACCCGCGGGGTGCTGAAGGTGTTCCTGGAGAACGTGATCCGCGACGCGGTGACGTACACTGAGCACGCCAAGCGCAAGACTGTGACGGCCATGGACGTGGTGTACGCCCTGAAGAGGCAGGGGCGCACCCTGTACGGTTTCGGCGGTTAGGCTGCGTCGCAGCGGGCGCTGGCCTTCCCGCGGCCGTGCTTGTGGGTGGGAGAGACTAGAAAACGGCCCTTTTCAGGGCCACCACACTGTTCGGAAGTTGAAAAGTGCGAAAGAGTCTGTGTTGTTGCTGCGTGTGTGCGCTGTGTTGTTTGTTTGTTTGTTTGTTTCTTTCCGTTTGAGCGACGTGATGTGACTGGGAGGGGAGAAGGAAAGGAAACGTGTCATGTGGCTGGCTGTGTGTGGAGCTGCTTCGTTTGTGTGTTTGTTATTGTGTGTCTTTGTATCGATCGCGACGGAGATGGCGGGCTGTGTGTTGTTGTGCGAGAGGCGGTGATTATTTGCTTGCGTGGTTTGTCTCTGTGTGTTTGTTTGCGGCGGCGTTGGGGTTTCCGAGGCAAGGCGTGTGGGCATAGGCGGCCGGATCAGCTGTTTCGTTCGTGTCGACGGCCGTTGCGCGCGGGAGTGGAGGGCGGTGTGTCGACACGCCTCCCTTTAACAATGGTCATTATTGCTGCCGTTGTCGGTTTGGAAGGCGACTGCGACCGTGCAAAATGTGTGTGTGTGTGTGTGTGTGTGTTGGGCCACACGGGCTGTGTGGACGACAAGATGGCGGACGTGCGCCGGCGGCGGCTGTGCTGTGACAGTGCAAAGTTAAAACAAAACAAGGTGCGGCGAGGACGACTGAAATTTTGCTTTGGACGTAGGTGTGTGTGGTGGCCCTGAAAAGGGCCGATTGTTGTGGGCCGAGCCGAGCCGGCAAAGCGCGTTGCGTGCAGGGGAGCACGCGGCGCTGCGATTGCCTGGCCTCCTTTAGGCCTTCTTCTCGGTCTTCTTTGGCAGCAGGACGGCCTGGATGTTGGGCAGGACACCACCCTGTGCGATGGTGACGCCCGACAGGAGCTTGTTGAGCTCCTCGTCGTTGCGGATGGCAAGCTGCAGGTGGCGCGGGATGATGCGCGTCTTCTTGTTGTCGCGGGCCGCGTTTCCGGCCAGCTCGAGCACCTCAGCCGCGAGGTACTCCATGACGGCGGCGAGGTAGACGGGCGCCCCGGCGCCGACGCGCTCTGCGTAGTTTCCCTTGCGCAGGAGGCGGTGGATTCTGCCGACCGGGAACTGGAGCCCAGCCCTGCTTGAGCGGGACTTTGACTTGCCCTTGACTTTGCCTCCCTTTCCGCGTCCGGACATGGCGATGGGCTAGCGACGGTGCACACGAAACGGAAACGAAAACGACCGGTGCGAGCGGCAGCGAGTCGAGCAGCGGAGTGCGCGCCGGCGCAGCCGGGGTGGGGGTGCTTTATGGGCTCGGGTGCGGCGGCCGGTTGCGCGCGCGCCCCATTGGTCGGCGGCCGCAACAGGGCGAGCTGGTAAAGGTGCGGCGGCGGCTGGCGGCGGGTGCCACTGTGTGGGGAGACGCTGACTAGAGCGGAGCGCTTGCTACTGGTGTTGCTGCTGCCGTACGTTGGTTCGAGATGCCGCCCAAGACTAGCGGGAAGGCCGCCAAGAAGGCTGGCAAGGCGCAGAAGAACATTTCGAAGGGCGACAAGAAGAAGAAGCGCAAGAGGAAGGAGAGCTATGCCATCTACATCTACAAGGTGCTGAAGCAGGTGCACCCTGACACGGGCATCTCGTCGAAGGCGATGAGCATCATGAACAGCTTCGTGAACGACATTTTCGAGCGCATTGCGGCCGAGGCTTCTCGCCTGGCGCACTACAACAAGCGCTCGACCATCACGTCCCGCGAGATCCAGACCGCTGTGCGGCTGTTGCTGCCTGGCGAGCTGGCCAAGCACGCCGTGAGCGAGGGCACGAAGGCGGTGACCAAGTACACGAGCTCCAAGTAAGGAGGTGGCTCTGGAATGGAAGGAAGGATGGAGAGAGAAGGCTCCTCCGTTGCGAGAGCGGCAAAACGGCCCTTTTCAGGGCCACCAACTTGCCTTTTGCGGGAAGGGCGGAATTGTTGTTGTTGTTGTTTGTGTGGACGGCTGTGATGTATGTGTGCATTTTGATTGTGGGTGGGGGGGCGCGTCAAAGCGTGTTGCGCGGGGTACGGCCACGAGGTTGGTCGCCGTGGCGTGGAATGGTGGCACGCCTCGTTGGCGTGGTTTTTGACCCATTGGTGTTGTTGGTGTGTGTGTGTGTGTGTGTGTTACCCGTCTGCGAGGGGGGACAGTGTGATCGGCGACTTTTGTGTCACCGTAACGACGGCCGTTTGCGGGTTTGTTTTTTTGCACATCATACATGGCGAGGGTGAAATGTGAAATGTTTTTGTTTGGTTTTTTTTGCCGCCCACTATTCCCTTTGCTGTACGCCGAGTTTGACAATGGTGCGACGTAACTGCAGCGTGGAGGTGTGTGAGTGACGTTGAAATGAACGTGCCATTAAGACGCATTGTTGTTGTATTGTACTGTACGTGTACGGCGACACGCACGATGATGTACCATTCGACTCTGATGTTTGATAGCCGTGTCTGACTGATTGCGTACGACGCACGCACACCGATGTCGTCATTCAAGATGCACGCTAGACGACGACGGCGGCGGCGGCGGCGGTCGTTTGTTTGGCGAATGTCTGTACACGTGTTTGTCTGTGTCCATCCGGTATGTATTTGTTTGTTTGAAAGTGTTTTGTGTGTCGGTGACGTGGTCCGATCCGTCGCCCCCTGAGTAACTGTCGATCGGCGCGATAGACCGGCGTCACGCAACTGAACCGAAGTCTTGGGCACACCCGTCATACTGTTGTACACCGTCGCGCTGAGAACGGTAACGAAAGGTTGACTTTGATCGGTCGAATGTCTGGGCAGAACGTGAGGAATGAGGCAAGAGTGCAAGGAGGGGGGGCAAAAGAGAGAGGAAGGGAAAAAGGGGAGAAACGCATTCGTAGAGCAACGGAACGTTCCCGTGTCGGAGGCGTATTGGAGCCGCACTGAAATGCGTTTAACGGCGGCGCGGCTGCAAGTGTCTGCCGTGGTGAACGTTACCTTTGACGGCTGCATTGGGCTTTGCCTTTGCTTTTGCTTTCGCTTTCGCTTTCGCGTTCGCTTTCGCGTTCGCTTTCGCTTTCGCTTTCCCGGATGTACGTAACGTTTGTTGATATGGTTCTGAGGAAGAGTGTATGACAGTGCCGTGCCGTCCATGTTCGTGTGCCCTCCCATTGTGTGTATGCTATTGTCTGTGTACTTGAATGATGTATGTAGGTGTTAGTGGACATGTTTTACCAGTGGGGGGAAATGGATCGTCGATAGTTGCCGTCACTCTGTCACGGTCGAGATGACGCACCCTCCGTACAGAAAGGTGTCGAGAAAGTGAGTGTGTGTGTGTGTGTGTGTGTGTGTGTGTGCGTCCGTGAATTGGCAGTGTTTGGAGGTGGGCGTGCCCTGGATGTGGCCCGGAAAAGGCTGTTCGTTTAGGCGGTAGTGTTGTGTGGACAGGGGAGGGGCATGCGTAACGCTGCTGGCATGGCATTTCGGGAGATGGGAGGGGGCAAACGAGGAAACGAGGAGCGGCGGCCAAAGACGGGACGGGGAGGGGCGCGGTGTGGGTGGCTTGCGCCTGTGCTCGGCGTTGTGGTTTGTGCAAAAGAGGAGGAGAAAAACAATGTGAGTTGCCAGGGAGGGGAGCGGTGTTGTGTTGTGGTTGTCGTGGTGTAGCCGCAGACGCGGCTGTCAGTGAACGTGGCGAGACGGACGGATGCGCGGAGGGGCGGGGGCGGCGCATTTCGCCGGTGCCGTGCCGTGCCGTGCCGTGCCTGAAAGCCGCGTGGTCGCTGTGTTGTTGGTGGCGTGGGGGCGAGGAGAGTACCGTACGGGTGTGCTTGTGCGCCGGAAACGGCACACTGCGCCCGCCCGTCTTGGAGGCTGATGGCTGTGGTGTGGAAATGGGGCGCGGTGATGTTGAAGCAGTTGAAGAACAGAAAAGAAACCAAGAAAACGGAAGGCGTGATGCGGCGGTGGTGGTGAGAGCGGGAAAAACAAAACAAAAAAAGAAAAAAAAAACAACAAAAAAAAAGAAGGAAAAACAACAAGAAACAAAAAAGAAAACAAAAAGTCTATCAATATTAAAATGTAAATGGAAATGGAAATGGACCCAGGTATAACCTCCCTGCACAAATAGCAGAGAGTCCGATGATAATAAAAATGTGCCAGAATGTTAACGTCCCTACAAAACAAACCCAACGATAATATTAATGAAAGAGTGAACCGTATGTAACATTGCAACAGACATAATGAAACCTGATAAATTGTATAAGGGCAGCAGCGTTGACCTTTGGCCCTGTATTCAGAAATAAAAAGAGCCAAAGATCGTTACCCCAATGAAAAAGACACTGAAACACGTATGTAACATAGTAGCGATGGCGAGACATTGTAGCATCTGTGACCAGAGAGTTTGCGCTGGACTGCGCGAGTGTTGCGAGCGGTTCTCAGTCAGTCAGTCAGTCAGTCTGTCAGTAGTCGTTGCGAGTCCGTAGCTCTGTGTAGTTGAGGGCTGTACTCTGTCAGTAGTCGTCGCGTGCAGTACGCTAATAGTCGTCATGCAGAGCGGTCGGTCAGTAGTAGCAGCCGAGTGCGGTTGTGTGATGTAGGCGGTCGGCAACACTGGTCAAGATGGTGAATAAGGTATACTGTTAATTAATATAATCATTAGATAATGAAAAATTGTATTTATTGTAATTATTCTCCAACAAGTTCCCCAATAATAATTTTTATTTCAAAAGCATTTTTCAAACATTAAATTTTTTATTGAACTAAAGAGTTCGTTGCACTTCACATTTCATTCCACTTCTTTGAAGAAAAATGTCACTAAAATCACAAAAAAAGAGAATATTATTATTTGCAATGCAGTTCCTCCAAGCGCTGCGCAACAACCAGAGCAGAAATGTGACATCCATTTATTCGGAGGTAAGACTTTAATTCTGATTGTTTTGCACAGGGCCAAAGACCGATATTTCGGTTTAATTGAAGTTTCTTGTCACTGAACGGACCTTTGTAAATGTTGTGTGAAGACTTTATATTTGAGTCAGATTGCGAATTTCACATTTTTGTTGCCATTTTCAATACCTCTCATTGTGGGCGAGGTTACAATTAGCGCAATGTCCATTAGCATCCGTAAATAACATTGTCCATTATTTTAAATTTTGCTGGGAGGTTACAACACACACACAAAAAAAAAAAAACAAAAAATTGCATTTATATCCGCTCCTCAATTGTAGATACCCCTTACACAGCTGTGTGCAATGAATGAGTGCTGGCTGGTAATTAATTGCACTCCTTGGAGGGAAATGCCATAGGAAGTAGTCTTTAAAAAGTGAATGTTTTTCGTTAAGAGACAAAAGTTACTTTAGAAAAAAAGTAATAGTGGGGCTTTTGTTGTTGAACAAAAGAAGTACAATGAACATACGTTATCAGATTTGCGCAATGCAGCGTCACACCACCTTTTGATTATAACACAATATACTATACATCGTCCCGAACCGTGACCAGAGTCGCGAGACGAGCAGAGCACGCCGCCGACGCCCGCTCAGTACAACCGTCCACCCGCTACTACTGTCGACCGACTACTACCTCTCCCGACTCGCGCTACAATATATATATAACAACTGTTCCTGGCGACCCGGTGCGTGCCACTACTGTCGTCTGGCGCGGTCCAAGCGCCGACTAGCAGCGATAAAGAACTCTCTGGTCAGACAGAGATGCTGTCATGCCTCGCCATCGCTCTGGTAATGAATACATACGTGTTGCAGCGTGCGTACCACCGGAACACGCAGTGGCGGAGCCAAAGACTGTGTTGTCGAGGTCGAATGCGAGCGGGAAGAGAGGCAGCGTCGGCACGGAGATGCAAGCGAGCGCGAGACGCACGGGGGCTGCGGCGTGGCGCGTTTGCGGTCGGCGCCTTTGGTGGCAACGGCCGGGACAAGCAGCGGTGTATGGTGTGGTGCGGGGCGGACAGGGGCGGAGGCGGCGCGACGACGGCATGGGGGCGAAAACGGGACGGGGGACGGCGGATGTTGAGAGGCGTCACGCGCGGACAGGACACAGACACAGAGACACACAGATTGGAAAGGGAGGGTGCGCGGTAGTAGTTGGGAATGTGCGTACCGTGCGGGATGGGAGTGGGCGAGGAACACGGTCGTGGCCCCTGTTTTGGGTGCGTGTGATGACGTCGGTGTGTTGTGGGAAGGGAAGGTGCTGTGGCGGCGGCGCGTAATGGGCGTAGGCCGAAAAGAGAAAGGAACGTGGGCAGTGTGTTGGCAAGCGTCGGTTCGACTGCGACGTTGATGGGCAGGGCAGGGCAAGGTTAATGGTGGTAGGAGTAGGCGTGTGGGCGCAAAAAATCTGCCGCTGCAGGCGGTGCCGTAACCGCCATGGCGGGAAGGAGAGAGGGCCAAAGAAAGAAAGAAAGAAAGAAAGAAAGAAAGAAGAAAACAAAAAAAAAAAAGGAGGGGGGGGGGGCGAAAGTGGAGAGGCGGTGGTGTGAGAAGGGCGGGGGCGGAAGGAAGGCAGGAAGGACAAGAGGCGAGGCGACGGCTTGCTTTGTGTATCGGTCGGTCTCTGGCTATGCTTCGTTTTCTGCAGCAGGGTCGGTGCGCGGCGTGGCTCGCGGCAGTGGGAACGCCTGGTGGCTGGACGGCCAGCAATGCGGTTGGATGGGCGGCCACAGCACCGCACCTGTGCCCGAGGAGGAGACGCTGGCGGCGGGCCCTGAGGTGAGGCCGGCTCGGCTGGGGCTGTGGATGTGTAGGTGTGCGCCGCTGCTGCAACAACGAGTAAAACGCGAGAAGGAGGGATGGCGGTAGAGAGAGAGAAAAAAAAAAAAAAAAAAAAAAAAAAAGGTCGTGTTGTGTTGATGCGCAGGCAGACGCGTACAGAGGGACGAGCCCGGTCTGCAGCAGGGTGTGGCCGTGCCGAGTGCAGAGCAGCGGCGGCTCGGTTCGGTTCGGCCCGGCCCGGCCCGGCGGGCCGCGCTGTTGTCGCGGACGTGAGCGCCCCCTGGCGGGTGGCCGGAGGCGGCGCGGCGTGTTGGACGTGTGGCTGGTGGCAGTGCACAATTTGCGAGTGGCTGGCGGTGTGGTGTGGCGGTTGGCGCGTCGGGCGGCGGAGAGGTATGTGTTGCGGGCGCCCTTTGCTGCGCTGCGTCGTTGCGTGTGCCGTACAGGGCGGGCGCTTGTCGACTGTGTGGGCGGTGTGGCGAATTGGCGTGAAACGGCTGCCGAGAGGTGTGTGGTAGCGAGCCGGTCGGTGGTGTCGGTGCGAAGGGGAATGTGCGTGCGTTTGGCGGTTTCGGTGTGCTTTTTGCGGCGTGAGAGTGGGAATTAGTGGGGCCGGCTGTTGTGTTGGTTCCTTGTGTCTTGTGTCGCGTAGCTTGATGGCAACGTGGAAGGACGCCGGTTTCGTTTCGAGCCTTGCGTGTGGTTGTCGACGTTGACTGGTTGGCGTGTGCCGATGCACGTGCATGTGTGGGTCGCGAGTGCGTTTTTGGCTGGCTGTGTGTGTGTGTGTGTGTGTGTGTGTGTGTGTTTTGGGGGGGAAGGGGGAGGCGGTGGTGAAAGTGCAGTCGTTGCCACGGGCGTCGTCGGGTGGGGCTGGGGCTGGGGCTGTGCGTCGTGGCGGAAAGGTGGTAGGTTGCGGGAAGCGAGCCCGTCGTTGACGGTGTCGCGTGAGTTGTGAATCGAGTGGGGCGCGGGGCGCGGGACAGGAGCAGCGTGCCGCTGCGTCGTGGTCGTCAGCAGAGGCTGTGCGTGTGCTTGTCCTTTTTGTGGGCGGTTCGTGCGAGGCGTTTTTGTTTTGTGTTGCCCTAGTTGTTAGTTTATTTTGTTTGTGTTTGTTATTTTGAGACGACGACTGGTTGGCGGTGTGCGCTTCCCGTGTCGTTTGTGTTGTTTGGTTTTTTTGTTTTTGTGTGTGTTTTTTTTTTTTTTTTTTTTTGCACTGGGCCCCGGTGGGTGGGTGCGTGTGTGTCGATTGCCGGCTGGCGAAAGGTGCGCCATCGGCGGGGTGGGTCGCCGGCACAAGTAGAGGCGGCGGCGTTGTTGCTGTTGTTGTGTGGTGTTTGTTTTGTTCGGCTGTGTCGGCGAGCTGTGTTGCGGTGCGTGTGAATGGTGGTGCAAAAGTGCTGGCGTTGGGGCTGCGACTGCGACGGCGGCGAGCCGCGGGCGCGCCATTGATAGTGATGTTGTGAACAGCGGCTGTGTACGGTAGTGGTGTTGTTGTAGCACGACGTGCATCCGGGCCGGCGCGGAAAGCGCAGTTGCGGGCGGTTGCCCTTCGGTGCCAGCCATGTCGCGTGAGCGGCGGGTTGCTCTGGTGTCGACACGTGGTGCTCTGGGTTGTTGTGTGGTGCCCTTTGGCCGGTGGGGGTGGTTCGCGTGTGTCTCGTTCGCGCTCGGTGTCTGGTCGTGGTCGTGCTGCTCCCCCGTCTGTCGGCGGTTTCCGACGTCGTCTGTACGTTTTTGTTCGTTTGCGGCGTGCCTGCCGACGTCGTCCCGTCGCGACCTTTCAACCGAAAGTGTGGCGCCCGAAGGTGAACGAACGTAACCCTGACCTCGGCGCTTTACGCTGAGCCGAGCGAACCGAACCGAACCGAACCTAACCTGTGGTGTGGCGAGGTGAGCTCAGCCTGTGAGCCCCTAACGTCTACGTAAGGTAAGCTGTCCGGCTCACGCCTCACGTTTGAACGCTTTTTTAACCTACGTTTGACGCTTCTTAACCTAGCACTGACCCCTTAACCTAACGTGTAACCTAACCTAACCTAACCTAACCTAACCTCTGACGCCTGACGTGTTTGAATGCTTAACCTAAGTTTGACGCTTAACCTAACCCAAGTCCCCTTAACCTAACCCACGTCCACCTAACCTAACCTAACGTAGACGTGTAAACGTAATGTGTAACGCGTAACGTGTAACGTGTAAGGTCGGCTGTCGTGTGTGCTTGACGGCAGATTGGGTTGGTCTGTAGATTGGGATTGCGGTTTGCCTCGGTCGAGGGGTTGGGTCGGAAGCGGCGAGGGGCGGCGGCGCCTGTTGCGCAGGCGGCGTCCGTTTGCGGCGGGCAATTGTTGAGAAACGGCTGTGAATGTTGGCGGGCGAGAGGAGGAGGACGGCGCGCGATGTGGCCCGACGGCTGCGGGCCGATCGGGAAACGGCGGGAGGGCGACGGAAGGCGATGGGGCGGCGGAGGCGCGTTTGCACGGCCGTCATCGCCGCACGCCTCGGCTTGTGTGGCTGTGGCGCCGGCCGCGCTGGCCGGGCTGCCGCGGCGACGGTGTGGGAGTTTTGCCGAAGGTTTGGCCATTGTGGCGGGTCGTCGGCTGGGGCTGTGGGGGCGGCATTTGGGCGGGGGCGGCGATTCTCGGCGGGCCGACCCAGGCTGTAGCGCGCGGTAGCTGCAGTTTGGCCGTGGTTTGCGGCGCTGCCGTGGCGACTGGTTGGCGACTGTGGTGTGGCTGTGTGTAGCCCCATCCTCGGTGGTTTGAAAGGCGCGGGCGGTTGTGGCGCAGGTTTGGGGCTGCTCCGCACAGGCTGTCGGACGTTGGGCGGTAGCAAGCGCGGGAGGCGCGGCGCGGCGGCGCGCAGAGTGGCGGCCGCTCTCTCGGCCGTCCGCGCCCGCCCGCGACACTGGCTGGGCCTTGTGATTCTCTGCTCTGCTGCTGTGCTGTGCTTGCGTGCCTGCCGTCCGTCCCGCTCGCTCTCGCTGTGTGTTAGGCGCGTCGTCGAAATGGCAGATCAGGCGGCTACGAACGAGACTGCTGCGGCACCCGCCGCCACCGGCACTACGAAGAAGGCCAAGTCTGCGTCGTCTGCGAAGAAGCCGCGCGCCAAGCCTGCGCACCCGCGCACCTCTGAGATGGTGACGGCCGCCATCAAGAGTCTGAAGGAGCGCGGCGGGTCGTCGCTGCAGGCGATCAAGAAGTACATAGCCGCGCACTACAAGCTGGACGCGGAGAAGCTGGCGCCGTTTATCAAGAAGTACCTCAAGTCGGCCGTCGTGGCGGGCGAGCTGGTGCAGACGAAGGGGAAGGGCGCGTCCGGCTCGTTCAAGCTTGCCGGCGCCGGCGGCGGGGGGGCGGCCGAGGGCGGCAAGGCTCGTGCTGGCGGTGCCAAGAAGAAGCGCGCCGCTCCGGCCAGCAAGGAGAAGAAGGGCGCCCGTGCGGCCGGCGCAAAGAAGGCTGGTGGCGTGAAGGCGGCGACCGGTCGGAAGGCGGGCGCCGCCAAGAAGGCGTCTGCGGCGTCGGCCGCTCCCGCGGGTGCGAAGAAGGCGGCTGCGGCCAAGCCGGCCAAGGCCAAGTCGCCGTCGAAGGCGAAGAAGGCCGCCAAGGTTCCGACGAAGAAGCCGAAGGCGCCGCGCCCGAAGAAGGCGACGACGCCGTCTAAGGCGAAGGCTTCGCCCAAGAAGAAGAAGTAGAGTAGAGGAGAAAGAGATGGGAATGGAAGGGTTTGGCGCTTGACTCCGTCGTCCCCACCCCCCGTCGTCGTCTAGTGGCGCGCAAGAGACGCGCGGCCCAAAACGGCCCTTCTCAGGGCCATCAAAGCACGTCGGGGAAGGTTTTGATTGTCGTGTTGCGTTTGGTGTGGGTGTCTGTCTGTCTGGCGTTTCTG
Source organism: Schistocerca piceifrons (assembly GCF_021461385.2). Classification (NCBI taxonomy): domain Eukaryota; kingdom Metazoa; phylum Arthropoda; class Insecta; order Orthoptera; family Acrididae; genus Schistocerca; species Schistocerca piceifrons. Next base: position 132,231 of record NW_025726839.1, on the reverse strand, counting down.
TATGCCCGTGGGGATGCTGTTTGCGTGCCGTGGTGGTTGGATTGCGGGGGTCGGTGGCGGGTGTGGGCGGCGGTAGCGGTAAGCGGTGTTGTTGTTGTTGTTGTTGTTGTTGTTGTCGTGGTTGATTGTCGCCGTGTTTGTGGCGGCGGCCGACGGTTGGTTTTCTGTCACGTTGTTTTGTTTGAATACGTTGGTTGGCTTGCCTGCGTTCGTTCTTCTCGGATGTCTGTCTTGTCGAGTCGTGTCTGGTCTTTGTTTTGTTTTGTTCCTTTGTGTGTGTGTGTGTTATGTTTTGCAACGGGGGGCACGTTGAGATGCGGAAGGAGTCGGCGGGGATTTCGGTGGCGTGTAGAGCGAGCGAGCGCGCCTGCCTGGCCGTTGGCCGTCGGAGTGGAGTGCGGGTTTTTTTGTTTTCGAAACGAAAGCGGCGGCCGGCCAGCCACCCGTGCGGTGTGACGTCGGCCGTTGGGCATTGTGCGCTTTGAGCGCCGGGGAGGGATGATGTGTGATTGTTGCGCGCTGCTAGCAGGCAGGCAGAGTGAGCGGGTGTGGCGGACGGACGGGAAGTGGTGGTTTTTGTTTTTGGGTTGCGGGGCGAGAGGCAGGCGACCGACAAAGTTTGCTCGCGACGGAGAGATGTTAGTGGCCCTGAAAAGGGCCGTTTTTGTTTGTGCGGTGCGGTGCGGTGCCGCGGCGCGGTTTAGGCGCGCTCGCCGCGGATGCGGCGCGCGAGCTGGATGTCCTTGGGCATGATGGTGACGCGCTTGGCGTGGATTGCGCACAGGTTGGTGTCTTCGAAGAGGCCGACGAGGTAGGCCTCGCTGGCCTCCTGCAGGGCCATGACTGCGGAGCTCTGGAAGCGCAGGTCGGTCTTGAAGTCCTGGGCGATCTCGCGCACTAGGCGCTGGAATGGCAGCTTGCGGATGAGCAGCTCTGTGCTCTTCTGGTAGCGCCTGATTTCTCGCAGGGCGACGGTGCCCGGCCTGTAGCGGTGGGGCTTCTTGACGCCTCCGGTGGCGGGCGCGCTCTTCCTCGCCGCCTTGGTGGCGAGCTGTTTGCGCGGCGCCTTTCCGCCGGTGGACTTGCGGGCCGTTTGCTTTGTGCGGGCCATGGCGGTAGCGGTAGCGGAGCGGCGTGCGTGGAGGTTAGGTGCGGCGCGGCGTCCGGTGCTGCCTTGACAACGGGCCCGCGCGCCTCCGTGCTGCGCTTATATGCCCTCGGTTGCGCGTGGTGGGGGGAGGGCGGGCCAGAGTCTATATAGGGGGGCGGCGGGCGACCTGAATGCGCGACACGAGAGACTTGGTGACCACAGCACAAACCACAACGGACAAATCCTCTTTGACCTTCTAACGACCGAACCTATAGACCGCCTCCCCATCTACCAACCCACTTTTATAGGCCACCAAGGAACGTCAGCGCCCGATCATGTCCTATACAGCCCTACCATCAGTGACTCAATAGCCAATGCGGAAGTCGGCAACTCAATAACAAGTGACCACCTCCCAATCCTCTTTTCCACAAATGCAATAGCCCCACCGAATCCTCCACCAATCAGACGAACTATACGACAGTACTCAAACGCCGACTGGGATAAATACAAAGACGTACTCGAACAAGAATTATCTATCCCCATGACCGTGACAGACCCCCACGACCTCGAACTTGCCACGACTAAAATAGAATCAGCTTTTAGACACGCAATAGAGGAAGCCATACCACAAATCACCATAGACAACTGGAAACCTACTATCCCCCGAGAAGCTCTCGACCTAATACAACGAAAAAAACGACTACAAAGAGAGATGAGACGAACCAACAACCCGAACTTACGACAAACCTGGAACCGACTAAACAATCGCGCCAAACAAATAATCTCGACACATCGACAAAGACAGTGGGAAGAAACATGCGAGAGACTAAACTACAGAAACGGAGGACAATTTTGGAAACGATTTAAAACACTGACGGGACAAAGAGCGACAACTACCACCACAGTAATTACAAACAACGAGCCAACGACAGACCCACAACAACAAGCCGACATCTACAAAGACGTGTTAGAAGACGTATACTCCTTCCCACATGACAACAACTTCGACGAGGTTTTCAGACGAACGGTAGAACTCCGACTCCCACGACTACTTAACACACACACAGTAGAGACGGAAAACGAAAACTCCCTAACTAAACCGATAACTGACAAAGAAATAATGGACGCGATACTAACGGGACGGAACTCAGCGCCAGGCCTAAATGACATACGACGAATTCACCTACAAAAGGCCCCTCTCCTTACACTCATCCCTATCCTATCCCTCATATTCAATTATTGCATCAGTACAGAGACCATCCCAACTGCCTGGAAAACTAGCAAGACGATCATGATCCCTAAACCAGACAAACTAAGAACAGACCCACGATCGTACAGACCCATCTCTCTTTTAGACGTACTAGGAAAAACCTATGAAAGAATCATCACAGACAGACTCAAGACATACGTAGAACAGAAAGAACTCCTCCCCCTGATCCAAGCTGGCTTCCGCAGTAAACACTCAACGAATGATCCACTGTTCAAACTCGTGAACGGAGTCACGCAGGGCTTCAACAATGGACACTGCACCCTCGCAGTTTTCCTAGATATTGAAAGGGCGTTCGACAAGCTATGGCATGACGGACTCCTCTACAAGCTGTGCGAGATAGGGATCCCTGTCAAAATGGTCCGGCTCATAAAAGCATACCTCACCGACCGAGTATGCAGAATACACGTACACAACACCTGTTCCCAACCTTTCACCCCACAAGCAGGAGTGCCGCAGGGCGGCATCCTGTCTCCGCTGCTGTACGCGCTGTACACAGCAGATATACCGACCACACAGTCCCAAGACGAAACAATAGCCCTATACGCAGACGACACAGCTTACTGGTGTACATCACTCAGGACAACAACTATACAGAGAAAGACGGACGCATACCTAAAACGACTCGAAGACTGGATGGAAAAGTGGAGAATCAGACCAAACCCAGCAAAAACGCAAACAGTACTCTTTCGACACAGAAACCTGACCAAAAAGAGACAGCAAAACGACAACGACATACAATTAACACTCTGGAACACGCCACTCAGACTTGCCAACACGGCCAGGTACCTTGGCGTGTTCCTAGACAAACACATGAACTGGATGACTCACCTGAATTACCTTCTCGACAAGACTAGAAAACGCCAAAGACTGATACGACAAGTACAAGGACGCCTCCGTGGCTGCAGTATGGAAACTGCCATACATACTTACAAAACTTTTATCAGACCTGTACTCGAATACGCCAGCGCCCCGCTGGGAGGAATTCCGCACACGGTAGCAGACAGACTTTACAGTACAGAACGACGACTGCTCCGCAACCTTGCGAGACTCCCAGCAAGGACGCCCAGCAACGACGTATACGAAATAGTTAACGTGGAACCACTACAGACACGACTGACAAAACTGCGCGCGAACTACGGACAACGAATACTAACGCAAAGACCTGACATGGAAAACCTAATTACAACAAGACCTCGTACTCAACGACTCCCTAAATACAAGTATATCTGCCCAGCGCGTACGGTAGCACAAAACACATCACACCACTTCCCAGACTTAGCCCCAACTATGGAACCGCTGACAACCCATACCACTACCCCTCCCCACCTAGACGTCAGACAATAAAACACAGACAATCATATACCCTCTCTCCCTCTTTCTCCCCCCCTCTCTCCCTCTCTCTCTCTCCCTCTCTCTCTCTCTCTCTCACTCTCTCTCCCTCTCTCTCACACACACACACACACACACACACACACACACACACACGCACACACATACACACACACAAACAACAAAACGACAACACTCGCACACTTAAACAAGCCGGCACACTCTTCAACTACTCAATCCTGTTCTGCCACTGAAAAATATGAAAATAGAAAACAGCTATAATTGTACAACAAAGCAAGTAACAACACAATCATTACTATATGCCACTCACAGACTAACTTCAAAAACCTCTTCTCATATGCTATCCTCCCCTCTCACCAAATGCCATATTCTATTCTTACAAAAATTGTTAATTCTAGTACTATATACACTGAAAAATTAAAATATATCCATGTAAACCATATCTTGTTGTTGAACCCTAATACTATATCCTTTGTTAAACCAAAATACAACCTTGTTACACTTACTACAACCTTGTTAATTATATATAATTGTTAAACTTACTATAACCTTGTTAACCATATAAAATTGTTAATCATATATTATAATGCCAAATGTTAATTGATTGTTATTGACCACATCAAAGTGCAAAAAATTTGTAAAGCACCTTTCTGCAAGCACTTTAATTTATATCAAAAAAAGAAAATAAAATTGTAAACCACCTAAGGCTAAAAAGTGCAATGCAAGCACTAGAATAGCCCGCCCTCCCCCCTAAGGGGAGGGAATGAAATGTGCTAAAAAAAAAAAAAAAAAAAAAAAAAAGAAAAAAAAAAAAAAAAAAAAAAAAAAAAAAGCGCGCTGGGCGCAGACCGTAGCCGACTCGCCAGCCGCTGCAGCTGCTGTTTGTGCACGTTGTTGCTTTGCCCGAGGAAGGAAGGATGACAGGCCGCGGCAAGGGAGGAAAGGGGCTCGGCAAGGGTGGCGCCAAGCGGCACCGCAAGGTGTTGCGCGACAACATCCAGGGCATCACGAAGCCCGCCATCCGCCGCCTGGCTCGCAGGGGCGGCGTGAAGCGCATCTCTGGTCTGATCTACGAGGAGACCCGCGGGGTGCTGAAGGTGTTCCTGGAGAACGTGATCCGCGACGCGGTGACGTACACTGAGCACGCCAAGCGCAAGACTGTGACGGCCATGGACGTGGTGTACGCCCTGAAGAGGCAGGGGCGCACCCTGTACGGTTTCGGCGGTTAGGCTGCGTCGCAGCGGGCGCTGGCCTTCCCGCGGCCGTGCTTGTGGGTGGGAGAGACTAGAAAACGGCCCTTTTCAGGGCCACCACACTGTTCGGAAGTTGAAAAGTGCGAAAGAGTCTGTGTTGTTGCTGCGTGTGTGCGCTGTGTTGTTTGTTTGTTTGTTTGTTTCTTTCCGTTTGAGCGACGTGATGTGACTGGGAGGGGAGAAGGAAAGGAAACGTGTCATGTGGCTGGCTGTGTGTGGAGCTGCTTCGTTTGTGTGTTTGTTATTGTGTGTCTTTGTATCGATCGCGACGGAGATGGCGGGCTGTGTGTTGTTGTGCGAGAGGCGGTGATTATTTGCTTGCGTGGTTTGTCTCTGTGTGTTTGTTTGCGGCGGCGTTGGGGTTTCCGAGGCAAGGCGTGTGGGCATAGGCGGCCGGATCAGCTGTTTCGTTCGTGTCGACGGCCGTTGCGCGCGGGAGTGGAGGGCGGTGTGTCGACACGCCTCCCTTTAACAATGGTCATTATTGCTGCCGTTGTCGGTTTGGAAGGCGACTGCGACCGTGCAAAATGTGTGTGTGTGTGTGTGTGTGTGTTGGGCCACACGGGCTGTGTGGACGACAAGATGGCGGACGTGCGCCGGCGGCGGCTGTGCTGTGACAGTGCAAAGTTAAAACAAAACAAGGTGCGGCGAGGACGACTGAAATTTTGCTTTGGACGTAGGTGTGTGTGGTGGCCCTGAAAAGGGCCGATTGTTGTGGGCCGAGCCGAGCCGGCAAAGCGCGTTGCGTGCAGGGGAGCACGCGGCGCTGCGATTGCCTGGCCTCCTTTAGGCCTTCTTCTCGGTCTTCTTTGGCAGCAGGACGGCCTGGATGTTGGGCAGGACACCACCCTGTGCGATGGTGACGCCCGACAGGAGCTTGTTGAGCTCCTCGTCGTTGCGGATGGCAAGCTGCAGGTGGCGCGGGATGATGCGCGTCTTCTTGTTGTCGCGGGCCGCGTTTCCGGCCAGCTCGAGCACCTCAGCCGCGAGGTACTCCATGACGGCGGCGAGGTAGACGGGCGCCCCGGCGCCGACGCGCTCTGCGTAGTTTCCCTTGCGCAGGAGGCGGTGGATTCTGCCGACCGGGAACTGGAGCCCAGCCCTGCTTGAGCGGGACTTTGACTTGCCCTTGACTTTGCCTCCCTTTCCGCGTCCGGACATGGCGATGGGCTAGCGACGGTGCACACGAAACGGAAACGAAAACGACCGGTGCGAGCGGCAGCGAGTCGAGCAGCGGAGTGCGCGCCGGCGCAGCCGGGGTGGGGGTGCTTTATGGGCTCGGGTGCGGCGGCCGGTTGCGCGCGCGCCCCATTGGTCGGCGGCCGCAACAGGGCGAGCTGGTAAAGGTGCGGCGGCGGCTGGCGGCGGGTGCCACATACAGGGCTATTAAAGAAACTATTACAACATAGCATACCGAAAGAAATAGTGCAACTAATAAACAACATGATTACAGAACGACAGATCGTAGTAAAAGTCGGAAACACCTACTCTGACACACTAAAGCCCAAAGCAGGTGTACCACAAGGGGCTATCATCTCACCTCTACTTTACAATCTTTATACAGCCGACATCCCAAAACCGACCGGAATCAACGAACAAATAGCCCTGTATGCCGACGATACAGCGTTCTGGTGCCAAGCAGCAACCACCGAGATGATAACAATAAAAACAAACAGATATGTCCAGATATTAGAAAAATGGCTAGCAACATGGAGGATCCGCCCAAATCCTACAAAAACGCAAGTACTGGTAATAAAACACAGACACCTGACCAGACACAGGCCCCAAAACCCAGACGATGTGAAAATATCGTTATGGGGACAAACGATAAAACCAAGTACTACCGCGAAATATCTAGGATTGGACTTCGACAGCCTACTGAACTGGGAGAAAAATACAACCAAGAAAATAAGCATAGCCAACGCCAAAGCAAACAGAATACAGTTACTCAAACACAGGAACGGAGGAGCAAGCACAAAAACAGTCTTGCACCTATACAAAATGTACGTAAGACCAATAATGGAGTACGGAGCAGTAGTATGGGGCGGCACAACCACACAATGCAACAGAATAAAGGCCACAGACAGAAGAATATTAAGGAAACTAGCGCAAATACAATATGAACCAACAGCAACGCTTCACAATAGACTCGAAATAGACTCGATAAAAGACAGAATCAAAAAGCAAATGGCAACATACGGAAATGACAGATTAACAACTAATCAAGACATCAAGACGCTAATTACGACAATACCATACCATTTAAACGCACCAGCATATAAATACCCTTATCCGCCTCACATTATAGCAATAGCAACGGAACAAGAATACCCAGACAAACATGAAGACATAAAAGCAATAACAGAAAACAAAGATCTGCCTCAACATCTAACAACAGAATAAGATAAATAAATAAAAGACATAGAAGAACAATCTAAGGACTTTCACCCGACTCCAGCTGAGGTTTTCAGGGGTTTCCCTCAGCCGTAAGGCAAATGCCGGAGTTGTGTATTCTCCCCAAAACAAGCAAACAAATAAGATCACAAATAAACAAAGAAAAGTAAACAACAGAAGATAAATAAAAAATTGTAGATTCCTTCCCCAAATTAACAAATAAATTGTGTCACCACAGAATAACGTAAGATAAACTAAGGCTCCAAACGGGCAGTAAGCCCTATATGAGCCCACCCCACCCTTCCGGTGGTGGAATGAAATATTTAAAAAAAAAAAAAAAAAAAAAAAAAAAAAAAAAAAAAAAAAAACTGTGTGGGGAGACGCTGACTAGAGCGGAGCGCTTGCTACTGGTGTTGCTGCTGCCGTACGTTGGTTCGAGATGCCGCCCAAGACTAGCGGGAAGGCCGCCAAGAAGGCTGGCAAGGCGCAGAAGAACATTTCGAAGGGCGACAAGAAGAAGAAGCGCAAGAGGAAGGAGAGCTATGCCATCTACATCTACAAGGTGCTGAAGCAGGTGCACCCTGACACGGGCATCTCGTCGAAGGCGATGAGCATCATGAACAGCTTCGTGAACGACATTTTCGAGCGCATTGCGGCCGAGGCTTCTCGCCTGGCGCACTACAACAAGCGCTCGACCATCACGTCCCGCGAGATCCAGACCGCTGTGCGGCTGTTGCTGCCTGGCGAGCTGGCCAAGCACGCCGTGAGCGAGGGCACGAAGGCGGTGACCAAGTACACGAGCTCCAAGTAAGGAGGTGGCTCTGGAATGGAAGGAAGGATGGAGAGAGAAGGCTCCTCCGTTGCGAGAGCGGCAAAACGGCCCTTTTCAGGGCCACCAACTTGCCTTTTGCGGGAAGGGCGGAATTGTTGTTGTTGTTGTTTGTGTGGACGGCTGTGATGTATGTGTGCATTTTGATTGTGGGTGGGGGGGCGCGTCAAAGCGTGTTGCGCGGGGTACGGCCACGAGGTTGGTCGCCGTGGCGTGGAATGGTGGCACGCCTCGTTGGCGTGGTTTTTGACCCATTGGTGTTGTTGGTGTGTGTGTGTGTGTGTGTTACCCGTCTGCGAGGGGGGACAGTGTGATCGGCGACTTTTGTGTCACCGTAACGACGGCCGTTTGCGGGTTTGTTTTTTTGCACATCATACATGGCGAGGGTGAAATGTGAAATGTTTTTGTTTGGTTTTTTTTGCCGCCCACTATTCCCTTTGCTGTACGCCGAGTTTGACAATGGTGCGACGTAACTGCAGCGTGGAGGTGTGTGAGTGACGTTGAAATGAACGTGCCATTAAGACGCATTGTTGTTGTATTGTACTGTACGTGTACGGCGACACGCACGATGATGTACCATTCGACTCTGATGTTTGATAGCCGTGTCTGACTGATTGCGTACGACGCACGCACACCGATGTCGTCATTCAAGATGCACGCTAGACGACGACGGCGGCGGCGGCGGCGGTCGTTTGTTTGGCGAATGTCTGTACACGTGTTTGTCTGTGTCCATCCGGTATGTATTTGTTTGTTTGAAAGTGTTTTGTGTGTCGGTGACGTGGTCCGATCCGTCGCCCCCTGAGTAACTGTCGATCGGCGCGATAGACCGGCGTCACGCAACTGAACCGAAGTCTTGGGCACACCCGTCATACTGTTGTACACCGTCGCGCTGAGAACGGTAACGGAAGGTTGACTTTGATCGGTCGAATGTCTGGGCAGAACGTGAGGAATGAGGCAAGAGTGCAAGGAGGGGGGGCAAAAGAGAGAGGAAGGGAAAAAGGGGAGAAACGCATTCGTAGAGCAACGGAACGTTCCCGTGTCGGAGGCGTATTGGAGCCGCACTGAAATGCGTTTAACGGCGGCGCGGCTGCAAGTGTCTGCCGTGGTGAACGTTACCTTTGACGGCTGCATTGGGCTTTGCCTTTGCTTTTGCTTTCGCTTTCGCTTTCGCGTTCGCTTTCGCGTTCGCTTTCGCTTTCGCTTTCCCGGATGTACGTAACGTTTGTTGATATGGTTCTGAGGAAGAGTGTATGACAGTGCCGTGCCGTCCATGTTCGTGTGCCCTCCCATTGTGTGTATGCTATTGTCTGTGTACTTGAATGATGTATGTAGGTGTTAGTGGACATGTTTTACCAGTGGGGGGAAATGGATCGTCGATAGTTGCCGTCACTCTGTCACGGTCGAGATGACGCACCCTCCGTACAGAAAGGTGTCGAGAAAGTGAGTGTGTGTGTGTGTGTGTGTGTGTGTGTGCGTCCGTGAATTGGCAGTGTTTGGAGGTGGGCGTGCCCTGGATGTGGCCCGGAAAAGGCTGTTCGTTTAGGCGGTAGTGTTGTGTGGACAGGGGAGGGGCATGCGTAACGCTGCTGGCATGGCATTTCGGGAGATGGGAGGGGGCAAACGAGGAAACGAGGAGCGGCGGCCAAAGACGGGACGGGGAGGGGCGCGGTGTGGGTGGCTTGCGCCTGTGCTCGGCGTTGTGGTTTGTGCAAAAGAGGAGGAGAAAAACAATGTGAGTTGCCAGGGAGGGGAGCGGTGTTGTGTTGTGGTTGTCGTGGTGTAGCCGCAGACGCGGCTGTCAGTGAACGTGGCGAGACGGACGGATGCGCGGAGGGGCGGGGGCGGCGCATTTCGCCGGTGCCGTGCCGTGCCGTGCCGTGCCTGAAAGCCGCGTGGTCGCTGTGTTGTTGGTGGCGTGGGGGCGAGGAGAGTACCGTACGGGTGTGCTTGTGCGCCGGAAACGGCACACTGCGCCCGCCCGTCTTGGAGGCTGATGGCTGTGGTGTGGAAATGGGGCGCGGTGATGTTGAAGCAGTTGAAGAACAGAAAAGAAACCAAGAAAACGGAAGGCGTGATGCGGCGGTGGTGGTGAGAGCGGGAAAAACAAAACAAAAAAAGAAAAAAAAAACAACAAAAAAAAAGAAGGAAAAACAACAAGAAACAAAAAAGAAAACAAAAAGTCTATCAATATTAAAATGTAAATGGAAATGGAAATGGACCCAGGTATAACCTCCCTGCACAAATAGCAGAGAGTCCGATGATAATAAAAATGTGCCAGAATGTTAACGTCCCTACAAAACAAACCCAACGATAATATTAATGAAAGAGTGAACCGTATGTAACATTGCAACAGACATAATGAAACCTGATAAATTGTATAAGGGCAGCAGCGTTGACCTTTGGCCCTGTATTCAGAAATAAAAAGAGCCAAAGATCGTTACCCCAATGAAAAAGACACTGAAACACGTATGTAACATAGTAGCGATGGCGAGACATTGTAGCATCTGTGACCAGAGAGTTTGCGCTGGACTGCGCGAGTGTTGCGAGCGGTTCTCAGTCAGTCAGTCAGTCAGTCTGTCAGTAGTCGTTGCGAGTCCGTAGCTCTGTGTAGTTGAGGGCTGTACTCTGTCAGTAGTCGTCGCGTGCAGTACGCTAATAGTCGTCATGCAGAGCGGTCGGTCAGTAGTAGCAGCCGAGTGCGGTTGTGTGATGTAGGCGGTCGGCAACACTGGTCAAGATGGTGAATAAGGTATACTGTTAATTAATATAATCATTAGATAATGAAAAATTGTATTTATTGTAATTATTCTCCAACAAGTTCCCCAATAATAATTTTTATTTCAAAAGCATTTTTCAAACATTAAATTTTTTATTGAACTAAAGAGTTCGTTGCACTTCACATTTCATTCCACTTCTTTGAAGAAAAATGTCACTAAAATCACAAAAAAAGAGAATATTATTATTTGCAATGCAGTTCCTCCAAGCGCTGCGCAACAACCAGAGCAGAAATGTGACATCCATTTATTCGGAGGTAAGACTTTAATTCTGATTGTTTTGCACAGGGCCAAAGACCGATATTTCGGTTTAATTGAAGTTTCTTGTCACTGAACGGACCTTTGTAAATGTTGTGTGAAGACTTTATATTTGAGTCAGATTGCGAATTTCACATTTTTGTTGCCATTTTCAATACCTCTCATTGTGGGCGAGGTTACAATTAGCGCAATGTCCATTAGCATCCGTAAATAACATTGTCCATTATTTTAAATTTTGCTGGGAGGTTACAACACACACACAAAAAAAAAAAAAACAAAAAATTGCATTTATATCCGCTCCTCAATTGTAGATACCCCTTACACAGCTGTGTGCAATGAATGAGTGCTGGCTGGTAATTAATTGCACTCCTTGGAGGGAAATGCCATAGGAAGTAGTCTTTAAAAAGTGAATGTTTTTCGTTAAGAGACAAAAGTTACTTTAGAAAAAAAGTAATAGTGGGGCTTTTGTTGTTGAACAAAAGAAGTACAATGAACATACGTTATCAGATTTGCGCAATGCAGCGTCACACCACCTTTTGATTATAACACAATATACTATACATCGTCCCGAACCGTGACCAGAGTCGCGAGACGAGCAGAGCACGCCGCCGACGCCCGCTCAGTACAACCGTCCACCCGCTACTACTGTCGACCGACTACTACCTCTCCCGACTCGCGCTACAATATATATATAACAACTGTTCCTGGCGACCCGGTGCGTGCCACTACTGTCGTCTGGCGCGGTCCAAGCGCCGACTAGCAGCGATAAAGAACTCTCTGGTCAGACAGAGATGCTGTCATGCCTCGACATCGCTCTGGTAATGAATACATACGTGTTGCAGCGTGCGTACCACCGGAACACGCAGTGGCGGAGCCAAAGACTGTGTTGTCGAGGTCGAGTGCGAGCGGGAAGAGAGGCAGCGTCGGCACGGAGATGGAAGCGAGCGCGAGACGCACGGGGGCTGCGGCGTGGCGCGTTTGCGGTCGGCGCCTTTGGTGGCAACGGCCGGGACAAGCAGCGGTGTATGGTGTGGTGCGGGGCGGACAGGGGCGGAGGCGGCGCGACGACGGCATGGGGGCGAAAACGGGACGGGGGACGGCGGATGTTGAGAGGCGTCACGCGCGGACAGGACACAGACACAGAGACACACAGATTGGAAAGGGAGGGTGCGCGGTAGTAGTTGGGAATGTGCGTACCGTGCGGGATGGGAGTGGGCGAGGAACACGGTCGTGGCCCCTGTTTTGGGTGCGTGTGATGACGTCGGTGTGTTGTGGGAAGGGAAGGTGCTGTGGCGGCGGCGCGTAATGGGCGTAGGCCGAAAAGAGAAAGGAACGTGGGCAGTGTGTTGGCAAGCGTCGGTTCGACTGCGACGTTGATGGGCAGGGCAGGGCAAGGTTAATGGTGGTAGGAGTAGGCGTGTGGGCGCAAAAAATCTGCCGCTGCAGGCGGTGCCGTAACCGCCATGGCGGGAAGGAGAGAGGGCCAAAGAAAGAAAGAAAGAAAGAAAGAAAGAAAGAAGAAAACAAAAAAAAAAAAAGGAGGGGGGGGGGGGGGCGAAAGTGGAGAGGCGGTGGTGTGAGAAGGGCGGGGGCGGAAGGAAGGCAGGAAGGACAAGAGGCGAGGCGACGGCTTGCTTTGTGTATCGGTCGGTCTCTGGCTATGCTTCGTTTTCTGCAGCAGGGTCGGTGCGCGGCGTGGCTCGCGGCAGTGGGAACGCCTGGTGGCTGGACGGCCAGCAATGCGGTTGGATGGGCGGCCACAGCACCGCACCTGTGCCCGAGGAGGAGACGCTGGCGGCGGGCCCTGAGGTGAGGCCGGCTCGGCTGGGGCTGTGGATGTGTAGGTGTGCGCCGCTGCTGCAACAACGAGTAAAACGCGAGAAGGAGGGATGGCGGTAGAGAGAGAGAAAAAAAAAAAAAAAAAAAAAAAAAAGGTCGTGTTGTGTTGATGCGCAGGCAGACGCGTACAGAGGGACGAGCCCGGTCTGCAGCAGGGTGTGGCCGTGCCGAGTGCAGAGCAGCGGCGGCTCGGTTCGGTTCGGCCCGGCCCGGCCCGGCGGGCCGCGCTGTTGTCGCGGACGTGAGCGCCCCCTGGCGGGTGGCCGGAGGCGGCGCGGCGTGTTGGACGTGTGGCTGGTGGCAGTGCACAATTTGCGAGTGGCTGGCGGTGTGGTGTGGCGGTTGGCGCGTCGGGCGGCGGAGAGGTATGTGTTGCGGGCGCCCTTTGCTGCGCTGCGTCGTTGCGTGTGCCGTACAGGGCGGGCGCTTGTCGACTGTGTGGGCGGTGTGGCGAATTGGCGTGAAACGGCTGCCGAGAGGTGTGTGGTAGCGAGCCGGTCGGTGGTGTCAGTGCGAAGGGGAATGTGCGTGCGTTTGGCGGTTTCGGTGTGCTTTTTGCGGCGTGAGAGTGGGAATTAGTGGGGCCGGCTGTTGTGTTGGTTCCTTGTGTCTTGTGTCGCGTAGCTTGATGGCAACGTGGAAGGACGCCGGTTTCGTTTCGAGCCTTGCGTGTGGTTGTCGACGTTGACTGGTTGGCGTGTGCCGATGCACGTGCATGTGTGGGTCGCGAGTGCGTTTTTGGCTGGCTGTGTGTGTGTGTGTGTGTGTGTGTGTGTTTTGGGGGGGAAGGGGGAGGCGGTGGTGAAAGTGCAGTCGTTGCCACGGGCGTCGTCGGGTGGGGCTGGGGCTGGGGCTGTGCGTCGTGGCGGAAAGGTGGTAGGTTGCGGGAAGCGAGCCCGTCGTTGACGGTGTCGCGTGAGTTGTGAATCGAGTGGGGCGCGGGGCGCGGGACAGGAGCAGCGTGCCGCTGCGTCGTGGTCGTCAGCAGAGGCTGTGCGTGTGCTTGTCCTTTTTGTGGGCGGTTCGTGCGAGGCGTTTTTGTTTTGTGTTGCCCTAGTTGTTAGTTTATTTTGTTTGTGTTTGTTATTTTGAGACGACGACTGGTTGGCGGTGTGCGCTTCCCGTGTCGTTTGTGTTGTTTGGTTTTTTTGTTTTTGTGTGTGTTTTTTTTTTTTTTTTTTTTTGCACTGGGCCCCGGTGGGTGGGTGCGTGTGTGTCGATTGCCGGCTGGCGAAAGGTGCGCCATCGGCGGGGTGGGTCGCCGGCACAAGTAGAGGCGGCGGCGTTGTTGCTGTTGTTGTGTGGTGTTTGTTTTGTTCGGCTGTGTCGGCGAGCTGTGTTGCGGTGCGTGTGAATGGTGGTGCAAAAGTGCTGGCGTTGGGGCTGCGACTGCGACGGCGGCGAGCCGCGGGCGCGCCATTGATAGTGATGTTGTGAACAGCGGCTGTGTACGGTAGTGGTGTTGTTGTAGCACGACGTGCATCCGGGCCGGCGCGGAAAGCGCAGTTGCGGGCGGTTGCCCTTCGGTGCCAGCCATGTCGCGTGAGCGGCGGGTTGCTCTGGTGTCGACACGTGGTGCTCTGGGTTGTTGTGTGGTGCCCTTTGGCCGGTGGGGGTGGTTCGCGTGTGTCTCGTTCGCGCTCGGTGTCTGGTCGTGGTCGTGCTGCTCCCCCGTCTGTCGGCGGTTTCCGACGTCGTCTGTACGTTTTTGTTCGTTTGCGGCGTGCCTGCCGACGTCGTCCCGTCGCGACCTTTCAACCGAAAGTGTGGCGCCCGAAGGTGAACGAACGTAACCCTGACCTCGGCGCTTTACGCTGAGCCGAGCGAACCGAACCGAACCTAACCTGTGGTGTGGCGAGGTGAGCTCAGCCTGTGAGCCCCTAACGTCTACGTAAGGTAAGCTGTCCGGCTCACGCCTCACGTTTGAACGCTTTTTTAACCTACGTTTGACGCTTCTTAACCTAGCACTGACCCCTTAACCTAACGTGTAACCTAACCTAACCTAACCTAACCTAACCTCTGACGCCTGACGTGTTTGAATGCTTAACCTAAGTTTGACGCTTAACCTAACCCAAGTCCCCTTAACCTAACCCACGTCCACCTAACCTAACCTAACGTAGACGTGTAAACGTAATGTGTAACGCGTAACGTGTAACGTGTAAGGTCGGCTGTCGTGTGTGCTTGACGGCAGATTGGGTTGGTCTGTAGATTGGGATTGCGGTTTGCCTCGGTCGAGGGGTTGGGTCGGAAGCGGCGAGGGGCGGCGGCGCCTGTTGCGCAGGCGGCGTCCGTTTGCGGCGGGCAATTGTTGAGAAACGGCTGTGAATGTTGGCGGGCGAGAGGAGGAGGACGGCGCGCGATGTGGCCCGACGGCTGCGGGCCGATCGGGAAACGGCGGGAGGGCGACGGAAGGCGATGGGGCGGCGGAGGCGCGTTTGCACGGCCGTCATCGCCGCACGCCTCGGCTTGTGTGGCTGTGGCGCCGGCCGCGCTGGCCGGGCTGCCGCGGCGACGGTGTGGGAGTTTTGCCGAAGGTTTGGCCATTGTGGCGGGTCGTCGGCTGGGGCTGTGGGGGCGGCATTTGGGCGGGGGCGGCGATTCTCGGCGGGCCGACCCAGGCTGTAGCGCGCGGTAGCTGCAGTTTGGCCGTGGTTTGCGGCGCTGCCGTGGCGACTGGTTGGCGACTGTGGTGTGGCTGTGTGTAGCCCCATCCTCGGTGGTTTGAAAGGCGCGGGCGGTTGTGGCGCAGGTTTGGGGCTGCTCCGCACAGGCTGTCGGACGTTGGGCGGTAGCAAGCGCGGGAGGCGCGGCGCGGCGGCGCGCAGAGTGGCGGCCGCTCTCTCGGCCGTCCGCGCCCGCCCGCGACACTGGCTGGGCCTTGTGATTCTCTGCTCTGCTGCTGTGCTGTGCTTGCGTGCCTGCCGTCCGTCCCGCTCGCTCTCGCTGTGTGTTACGCGCGTCGTCGAAATGGCAGATCAGGCGGCTACGAACGAGACTGCTGCGGCACCCGCCGCCACCGGCACTACGAAGAAGGCCAAGTCTGCGTCGTCTGCGAAGAAGCCGCGCGCCAAGCCTGCGCACCCGCGCACCTCTGAGATGGTGACGGCCGCCATCAAGAGTCTGAAGGAGCGCGGCGGGTCGTCGCTGCAGGCGATCAAGAAGTACATAGCCGCGCACTACAAGCTGGACGCGGAGAAGCTGGCGCCGTTTATCAAGAAGTACCTCAAGTCGGCCGTCGTGGCGGGCGAGCTGGTGCAGACGAAGGGGAAGGGCGCGTCCGGCTCGTTCAAGCTTGCCGGCGCCGGCGGCGGGGGGGCGGCCGAGGGCGGCAAGGCTCGTGCTGGCGGTGCCAAGAAGAAGCGCGCCGCTCCGGCCAGCAAGGAGAAGAAGGGCGCCCGTGCGGCCGGCGCAAAGAAGGCTGGTGGCGTGAAGGCGGCGACCGGTCGGAAGGCGGGCGCCGCCAAGAAGGCGTCTGCGGCGTCGGCCGCTCCCGCGGGTGCGAAGAAGGCGGCTGCGGCCAAGCCGGCCAAGGCCAAGTCGCCGTCGAAGGCGAAGAAGGCCGCCAAGGTTCCGACGAAGAAGCCGAAGGCGCCGCGCCCGAAGAAGGCGACGACGCCGTCTAAGGCGAAGGCTTCGCCCAAGAAGAAGAAGTAGAGTAGAGGAGAAAGAGATGGGAATGGAAGGGTTTGGCGCTTGACTCCGTCGTCCCCACCCCCCGTCGTCGTCTAGTGGCGCGCAAGAGACGCGCGGCCCAAAACGGCCCTTCTCAGGGCCATCAAAGCACGTCGGGGAAGGTTTTGATTGTCGTGTTGCGTTTGGTGTGGGTGTCTGTCTGTCTGGCGTTTCTGTATGCCCGTGGGGATGCTGTTTGCGTGCCGTGGTGGTTGGATTGCGGGGGTCGGTGGCGGGTGTGGGCGGCGGTAGCGGTAAGCGGTGTTGTTGTTGTTGTTGTTGTTGTTGTCGTGGTTGATTGTCGCCGTGTTTGTGGCGGCGGCCGACGGTTGGTTTTCTGTCACGTTGTTTTGTTTGAATACGTTGGTTGGCTTGCCTGCGTTCGTTCTTCTCGGATGTCTGTCTTGTCGAGTCGTGTCTGGTCTTTGTTTTGTTTTGTTCCTTTGTGTGTGTGTGTGTTATGTTTTGCAACGGGGGGCACGTTGAGATGCGGAAGGAGTCGGCGGGGATTTCGGTGGCGTGTAGAGCGAGCGAGCGCGCCTGCCTGGCCGTTGGCCGTCGGAGTGGAGTGCGGGTTTTTTTGTTTTCGAAACGAAAGCGGCGGCCGGCCAGCCACCCGTGCGGTGTGACGTCGGCCGTTGGGCATTGTGCGCTTTGAGCGCCGGGGAGGGATGATGTGTGATTGTTGCGCGCTGCTAGCAGGCAGGCAGAGTGAGCGGGTGTGGCGGACGGACGGGAAGTGGTGGTTTTTGTTTTTGGGTTGCGGGGCGAGAGGCAGGCGACCGACAAAGTTTGCTCGCGACGGAGAGATGTTAGTGGCCCTGAAAAGGGCCGTTTTTGTTTGTGCGGTGCGGTGCGGTGCCGCGGCGCGGTTTAGGCGCGCTCGCCGCGGATGCGGCGCGCGAGCTGGATGTCCTTGGGCATGATGGTGACGCGCTTGGCGTGGATTGCGCACAGGTTGGTGTCTTCGAAGAGGCCGACGAGGTAGGCCTCGCTGGCCTCCTGCAGGGCCATGACTGCGGAGCTCTGGAAGCGCAGGTCGGTCTTGAAGTCCTGGGCGATCTCGCGCACTAGGCGCTGGAATGGCAGCTTGCGGATGAGCAGCTCTGTGCTCTTCTGGTAGCGCCTGATTTCTCGCAGGGCGACGGTGCCCGGCCTGTAGCGGTGGGGCTTCTTGACGCCTCCGGTGGCGGGCGCGCTCTTCCTCGCCGCCTTGGTGGCGAGCTGTTTGCGCGGCGCCTTTCCGCCGGTGGACTTGCGGGCCGTTTGCTTTGTGCGGGCCATGGCGGTAGCGGTAGCGGAGCGGCGTGCGTGGAGGTTAGGTGCGGCGCGGCGTCCGGTGCTGCCTTGACAACGGGCCCGCGCGCCTCCGTGCTGCGCTTATATGCCCTCGGTTGCGCGTGGTGGGGGGAGGGCGGGCCAGAGTCTATATAGGGGGGCGGCGGGCGCGCTGGGCGCAGACCGTAGCCGACTCGCCAGCCGCTGCAGCTGCTGTTTGTGCACGTTGTTGCTTTGCCCGAGGAAGGAAGGATGACAGGCCGCGGCAAGGGAGGAAAGGGGCTCGGCAAGGGTGGCGCCAAGCGGCACCGCAAGGTGTTGCGCGACAACATCCAGGGCATCACGAAGCCCGCCATCCGCCGCCTGGCTCGCAGGGGCGGCGTGAAGCGCATCTCTGGTCTGATCTACGAGGAGACCCGCGGGGTGCTGAAGGTGTTCCTGGAGAACGTGATCCGCGACGCGGTGACGTACACTGAGCACGCCAAGCGCAAGACTGTGACGGCCATGGACGTGGTGTACGCCCTGAAGAGGCAGGGGCGCACCCTGTACGGTTTCGGCGGTTAGGCTGCGTCGCAGCGGGCGCTGGCCTTCCCGCGGCCGTGCTTGTGGGTGGGAGAGACTAGAAAACGGCCCTTTTCAGGGCCACCACACTGTTCGGAAGTTGAAAAGTGCGAAAGAGTCTGTGTTGTTGCTGCGTGTGTGCGCTGTGTTGTTTGTTTGTTTGTTTGTTTCTTTCCGTTTGAGCGACGTGATGTGACTGGGAGGGGAGAAGGAAAGGAAACGTGTCATGTGGCTGGCTGTGTGTGGAGCTGCTTCGTTTGTGTGTTTGTTATTGTGTGTCTTTGTATCGATCGCGACGGAGATGGCGGGCTGTGTGTTGTTGTGCGAGAGGCGGTGATTATTTGCTTGCGTGGTTTGTCTCTGTGTGTTTGTTTGCGGCGGCGTTGGGGTTTCCGAGGCAAGGCGTGTGGGCATAGGCGGCCGGATCAGCTGTTTCGTTCGTGTCGACGGCCGTTGCGCGCGGGAGTGGAGGGCGGTGTGTCGACACGCCTCCCTTTAACAATGGTCATTATTGCTGCCGTTGTCGGTTTGGAAGGCGACTGCGACCGTGCAAAATGTGTGTGTGTGTGTGTGTGTGTTGGGCCACACGGGCTGTGTGGACGACAAGATGGCGGACGTGCGCCGGCGGCGGCTGTGCTGTGACAGTGCAAAGTTAAAACAAAACAAGGTGCGGCGAGGACGACTGAAATTTTGCTTTGGACGTAGGTGTGTGTGGTGGCCCTGAAAAGGGCCGATTGTTGTGGGCCGAGCCGAGCCGGCAAAGCGCGTTGCGTGCAGGGGAGCACGCGGCGCTGCGATTGCCTGGCCTCCTTTAGGCCTTCTTCTCGGTCTTCTTTGGCAGCAGGACGGCCTGGATGTTGGGCAGGACACCACCCTGTGCGATGGTGACGCCCGACAGGAGCTTGTTGAGCTCCTCGTCGTTGCGGATGGCAAGCTGCAGGTGGCGCGGGATGATGCGCGTCTTCTTGTTGTCGCGGGCCGCGTTTCCGGCCAGCTCGAGCACCTCAGCCGCGAGGTACTCCATGACGGCGGCGAGGTAGACGGGCGCCCCGGCGCCGACGCGCTCTGCGTAGTTTCCCTTGCGCAGGAGGCGGTGGATTCTGCCGACCGGGAACTGGAGCCCAGCCCTGCTTGAGCGGGACTTTGACTTGCCCTTGACTTTGCCTCCCTTTCCGCGTCCGGACATGGCGATGGGCTAGCGACGGTGCACACGAAACGGAAACGAAAACGACCGGTGCGAGCGGCAGCGAGTCGAGCAGCGGAGTGCGCGCCGGCGCAGCTCTCTGCTTCTCTGCTTCTCTCTTTTATTCCTCTACCTTTAGAGGGTGTGCTGGTGGAGGTTGTTGTCACATTAGGACATTTCCTCCTCTTTTCTTTTGTGTTGTTTTTGTTTCTTTGCTTTTGTTGGTTGCTGTTCGTTGAGAGTTTTCTTTAGTTGTTCTTTTTCTGCTACTGCAGGAGTAGCGACTTGGGTCTGTTATATCTCTGCCTATGGGGTTCGTATTGCCCAAGGGTGTTGATTAATTCGTTTTCTGACTTCCGCGCCGTGGCGTAGAACACTTCTGCCAGGGCGCGGAATCTTGTGGTGATTGGCTCTATGTCTGCGGCTTCGTGCAAATCTGCCGTGGGGAAGCGCGTGGGGACGTGTAGGGCTCGTCTTAACGCTCTGTTTTGAGTCTTTTGTAAGCGATCTATCGTCGATCTGGCTGCGTAGCCCCATACAGGGCACGCATATTCCAGTATCGGTCGAATTAGACTTCGATAGATCGCTACTCCTGTTGCGGGGTCGAGGGAACTGGTGCTGTTCAAGACAGGGTACAGAATCTGCATCCTGGCGTGAGCCTTTCTGCGAAGCTCCTCTATGTGGCACTTCCATGTCAGGCGTCTGTCAAGTGTGACACCGAGGTACTTCGCAGAATTTCTCCATGGCAAATTCTGCCCCTGCAATCTCAGCAGTTGGTATGGTCTTCTTGGGGGTCGGCGTTTCCCGTAGCGTCTGGTGAGCAGCATGGCTTGTGTTTTCTCAGAGTTAATTGAGATGCGCCACTGCTTTGCCCAGTTTTCCGTCCTGTTTAGGGCGGTTTGCAGACGCCTTGTAACCAGGTTCCTGTTTGTCGAGCAGGAGAAGAATGCAGTGTCGTCTGCGTACTGTGCAGTGTTTACATGCTGAGTCGTAGGGATGTCAGCAGTGTAGACACTGTAGAGGACGGGTCCCAGGACTGAGCCCTGGGGCACGCCTGCACTGATTCTTCTCCTGGTCGACAGGGATCCATCGATCTTGACTGAGAAAGTCCTACCGGAGAGATAGTTTTTAACGATTTTGACTATCTTTCCGGGGAAGCCTAGGGTGTACATCTTGTGTAGTATCCCAGTGTGCCAGACTGAGTCAAAGGCTTTTGCTACGTCTAATAAGACAAGCCCGCAGTAGCCCTTTCGGTTGAAGCTGTCCGTGGCTGCTTCAACCACCCTCATGATTTGCTGTGGGGCGGAGTGTCTTTGCCTAAATCCGAACTGGAATTTCGGCAGGATCTGCTCTCTTGTGATATAGTCCTGTATGGGGGTTAGTAGGAGGCGCTCGTAAAGTTTACTGAGGGTAGGCAGTAGACTAATTGGTCTGTAATGTTGCGGGAACACCGGGTCTTTTCCTGGTTTCGCGATCGCAATGACTTCTGCATGCTTCCACTGCGCCGGGAATTTTTGTGATCGCGTCAGTTCATTAACAATATCGGTCAGGTGGGTGATTGCCAGGGGCGGGAGGAGTTTCAGCAATTCATTTGTGACCTGGTCGTGACCCGGGGTTTTCCTGGTGGGCAGGGACTTGATGCAGCGCGCCACGTCTTCAGTACTGAAGAGTGGCGTGTAGTCATCTTCGTCGTCTGCTTCCAGGAACACGGCCAGTTCTCTGCGGACTGTTGCGACGTGTTCTCTGTCCTGTACTTCTGCTGGTCTGAACTGTTTTTCGAACACGTCGGCTAGTGCGTTAGCTTTGTCAATGGGGCTGAACTGCAGTCCGCGTTCGCCATGGAGTGGTGGCATTTTTGCGCGTCTTTTTGTGTACTGTTTGGTGGCTTGCCATAAACTATTGTCGTCTAGTTTGAGAGCTGAGAGCCTTGCCGACCATTGTTGGTTGCGGTACTCATTGAGATCGGCTTTCAGCTCTCTCTGTAGCCTATTGAGTAGCCTCCGTGTATCCCTATTTCTGGTGAGCTTCCACTCTTTGGCGATCCTGTTTTTGTGCCGTATTTGCGCAAGCAAGTGCGGGGGGAGTTGCCTGGAGCGGGGGGGCCCCGCAGGAGGCGGTGTGGCTCCCTCAGCAGCTTGTAGGATCGCTCTTGTGAGGTCGTCTAGTGCCTGTTCTGCTGTCTCTGCAGTTGGAGGCGGGGTCTGGGCAAGTTCAGCTGCTACTGCATTGCTGAATTGCTCCTTATTGATGCGCTTGTATGTCGCATGCCGTTGTGGGATAGAGAGCCATTCTCCCATGTCGACCTCGAAAATCACGGGATTCGGGGTGGGGGTGCTTTATGGGCTCGGGTGCGGCGGCCGGTTGCGCGCGCGCCCCATTGGTCGGCGGCCGCAACAGGGCGAGCTGGTAAAGGTGCGGCGGCGGCTGGCGGCGGGTGCCACTGTGTGGGGAGACGCTGACTAGAGCGGAGCGCTTGCTACTGGTGTTGCTGCTGCCGTACGTTGGTTCGAGATGCCGCCCAAGACTAGCGGGAAGGCCGCCAAGAAGGTGGCAAGGCGCAGAAGAACATTTCGAAGGGCGACAAGAAGAAGAAGCGCAAGAGGAAGGAGAGCTATGCCATCTACATCTACAAGGTGCTGAAGCAGGTGCACCCTGACACGGGCATCTCGTCGAAGGCGATGAGCATCATGAACAGCTTCGTGAACGACATTTTCGAGCGCATTGCGGCCGAGGCTTCTCGCCTGGCGCACTACAACAAGCGCTCGACCATCACGTCCCGCGAGATCCAGACCGCTGTGCGGCTGTTGCTGCCTGGCGAGCTGGCCAAGCACGCCGTGAGCGAGGGCACGAAGGCGGTGACCAAGTACACGAGCTCCAAGTAAGGAGGTGGCTCTGGAATGGAAGGAAGGATGGAGAGAGAAGGCTCCTCCGTTGCGAGAGCGGCAAAACGGCCCTTTTCAGGGCCACCAACTTGCCTTTTGCGGGAAGGGCGGAATTGTTGTTGTTGTTGTTTGTGTGGACGGCTGTGATGTATGTGTGCATTTTGATTGTGGGTGGGGGGGGGCGCGTCAAAGCGTGTTGCGCGGGGTACGGCCACGAGGTTGGTCGCCGTGGCGTGGAATGGTGGCACGCCTCGTTGGCGTGGTTTTTGACCCATTGGTGTTGTTGGTGTGTGTGTGTGTGTGTGTTACCCGTCTGCGAGGGGGGACAGTGTGATCGGCGACTTTTGTGTCACCGTAACGACGGCCGTTTGCGGGTTTGTTTTTTTGCACATCATACATGGCGAGGGTGAAATGTGAAATGTTTTTGTTTGGTTTTTTTTGCCGCCCACTATTCCCTTTGCTGTACGCCGAGTTTGACAATGGTGCGACGTAACTGCAGCGTGGAGGTGTGTGAGTGACGTTGAAATGAACGTGCCATTAAGACGCATTGTTGTTGTATTGTACTGTACGTGTACGGCGACACGCACGATGATGTACCATTCGACTCTGATGTTTGATAGCCGTGTCTGACTGATTGCGTACGACGCACGCACACCGATGTCGTCATTCAAGATGCACGCTAGACGACGACGGCGGCGGCGGCGGCGGTCGTTTGTTTGGCGAATGTCTGTACACGTGTTTGTCTGTGTCCATCCGGTATGTATTTGTTTGTTTGAAAGTGTTTTGTGTGTCGGTGACGTGGTCCGATCCGTCGCCCCCTGAGTAACTGTCGATCGGCGCGATAGACCGGCGTCACGCAACTGAACCGAAGTCTTGGGCACACCCGTCATACTGTTGTACACCGTCGCGCTGAGAACGGTAACGAAAGGTTGACTTTGATCGGTCGAATGTCTGGGCAGAACGTGAGGAATGAGGCAAGAGTGCAAGGAGGGGGGGCAAAAGAGAGAGGAAGGGAAAAAGGGGAGAAACGCATTCGTAGAGCAACGGAACGTTCCCGTGTCGGAGGCGTATTGGAGCCGCACTGAAATGCGTTTAACGGCGGCGCGGCTGCAAGTGTCTGCCGTGGTGAACGTTACCTTTGACGGCTGCATTGGGCTTTGCCTTTGCTTTTGCTTTCGCTTTCGCTTTCGCGTTCGCTTTCGCGTTCGCTTTCGCTTTCGCTTTCCCGGATGTACGTAACGTTTGTTGATATGGTTCTGAGGAAGAGTGTATGACAGTGCCGTGCCGTCCATGTTCGTGTGCCCTCCCATTGTGTGTATGCTATTGTCTGTGTACTTGAATGATGTATGTAGGTGTTAGTGGACATGTTTTACCAGTGGGGGGAAATGGATCGTCGATAGTTGCCGTCACTCTGTCACGGTCGAGATGACGCACCCTCCGTACAGAAAGGTGTCGAGAAAGTGAGTGTGTGTGTGTGTGTGTGTGTGCGTCCGTGAATTGGCAGTGTTTGGAGGTGGGCGTGCCCTGGATGTGGCCCGGAAAAGGCTGTTCGTTTAGGCGGTAGTGTTGTGTGGACAGGGGAGGGGCATGCGTAACGCTGCTGGCATGGCATTTCGGGAGATGGGAGGGGGCAAACGAGGAAACGAGGAGCGGCGGCCAAAGACGGGACGGGGAGGGGCGCGGTGTGGGTGGCTTGCGCCTGTGCTCGGCGTTGTGGTTTGTGCAAAAGAGGAGGAGAAAAACAATGTGAGTTGCCAGGGAGGGGAGCGGTGTTGTGTTGTGGTTGTCGTGGTGTAGCCGCAGACGCGGCTGTCAGTGAACGTGGCGAGACGGACGGATGCGCGGAGGGGCGGGGGCGGCGCATTTCGCCGGTGCCGTGCCGTGCCGTGCCGTGCCTGAAAGCCGCGTGGTCGCTGTGTTGTTGGTGGCGTGGGGGCGAGGAGAGTACCGTACGGGTGTGCTTGTGCGCCGGAAACGGCACACTGCGCCCGCCCGTCTTGGAGGCTGATGGCTGTGGTGTGGAAATGGGGCGCGGTGATGTTGAAGCAGTTGAAGAACAGAAAAGAAACCAAGAAAACGGAAGGCGTGATGCGGCGGTGGTGGTGAGAGCGGGAAAAACAAAACAAAAAAAGAAAAAAAAAACAACAAAAAAAAAGAAGGAAAAACAACAAGAAACAAAAAAGAAAACAAAAAGTCTATCAATATTAAAATGTAAATGGAAATGGAAATGGACCCAGGTATAACCTCCCTGCACAAATAGCAGAGAGTCCGATGATAATAAAAATGTGCCAGAATGTTAACGTCCCTACAAAACAAACCCAACGATAATATTAATGAAAGAGTGAACCGTATGTAACATTGCAACAGACATAATGAAACCTGATAAATTGTATAAGGGCAGCAGCGTTGACCTTTGGCCCTGTATTCAGAAATAAAAAGAGCCAAAGATCGTTACCCCAATGAAAAAGACACTGAAACACGTATGTAACATAGTAGCGATGGCGAGACATTGTAGCATCTGTGACCAGAGAGTTTGCGCTGGACTGCGCGAGTGTTGCGAGCGGTTCTCAGTCAGTCAGTCAGTCAGTCTGTCAGTAGTCGTTGCGAGTCCGTAGCTCTGTGTAGTTGAGGGCTGTACTCTGTCAGTAGTCGTCGCGTGCAGTACGCTAATAGTCGTCATGCAGAGCGGTCGGTCAGTAGTAGCAGCCGAGTGCGGTTGTGTGATGTAGGCGGTCGGCAACACTGGTCAAGATGGTGAATAAGGTATACTGTTAATTAATATAATCATTAGATAATGAAAAATTGTATTTATTGTAATTATTCTCCAACAAGTTCCCCAATAATAATTTTTATTTCAAAAGCATTTTTCAAACATTAAATTTTTTATTGAACTAAAGAGTTCGTTGCACTTCACATTTCATTCCACTTCTTTGAAGAAAAATGTCACTAAAATCACAAAAAAAGAGAATATTATTATTTGCAATGCAGTTCCTCCAAGCGCTGCGCAACAACCAGAGCAGAAATGTGACATCCATTTATTCGGAGGTAAGACTTTAATTCTGATTGTTTTGCACAGGGCCAAAGACCGATATTTCGGTTTAATTGAAGTTTCTTGTCACTGAACGGACCTTTGTAAATGTTGTGTGAAGACTTTATATTTGAGTCAGATTGCGAATTTCACATTTTTGTTGCCATTTTCAATACCTCTCATTGTGGGCGAGGTTACAATTAGCGCAATGTCCATTAGCATCCGTAAATAACATTGTCCATTATTTTAAATTTTGCTGGGAGGTTACAACACACACACAAAAAAAAAAAAACAAAAAATTGCATTTATATCCGCTCCTCAATTGTAGATACCCCTTACACAGCTGTGTGCAATGAATGAGTGCTGGCTGGTAATTAATTGCACTCCTTGGAGGGAAATGCCATAGGAAGTAGTCTTTAAAAAGTGAATGTTTTTCGTTAAGAGACAAAAGTTACTTTAGAAAAAAAGTAATAGTGGGGCTTTTGTTGTTGAACAAAAGAAGTACAATGAACATACGTTATCAGATTTGCGCAATGCAGCGTCACACCACCTTTTGATTATAACACAATATACTATACATCGTCCCGAACCGTGACCAGAGTCGCGAGACGAGCAGAGCACGCCGCCGACGCCCGCTCAGTACAACCGTCCACCCGCTACTACTGTCGACCGACTACTACCTCTCCCGACTCGCGCTACAATATATATATAACAACTGTTCCTGGCGACCCGGTGCGTGCCACTACTGTCGTCTGGCGCGGTCCAAGCGCCGACTAGCAGCGATAAAGAACTCTCTGGTCAGACAGAGATGCTGTCATGCCTCGCCATCGCTCTGGTAATGAATACATACGTGTTGCAGCGTGCGTACCACCGGAACACGCAGTGGCGGAGCCAAAGACTGTGTTGTCGAGGTCGAGTGCGAGCGGGAAGAGAGGCAGCGTCGGCACGGAGATGCAAGCGAGCGCGAGACGCACGGGGGCTGCGGCGTGGCGCGTTTGCGGTCGGCGCCTTTGGTGGCAACGGCCGGGACAAGCAGCGGTGTATGGTGTGGTGCGGGGCGGACAGGGGCGGAGGCGGCGCGACGACGGCATGGGGGCGAAAACGGGACGGGGGACGGCGGATGTTGAGAGGCGTCACGCGCGGACAGGACACAGACACAGAGACACACAGATTGGAAAGGGAGGGTGCGCGGTAGTAGTTGGGAATGTGCGTACCGTGCGGGATGGGAGTGGGCGAGGAACACGGTCGTGGCCCCTGTTTTGGGTGCGTGTGATGACGTCGGTGTGTTGTGGGAAGGGAAGGTGCTGTGGCGGCGGCGCGTAATGGGCGTAGGCCGAAAAGAGAAAGGAACGTGGGCAGTGTGTTGGCAAGCGTCGGTTCGACTGCGACGTTGATGGGCAGGGCAGGGCAAGGTTAATGGTGGTAGGAGTAGGCGTGTGGGCGCAAAAAATCTGCCGCTGCAGGCGGTGCCGTAACCGCCATGGCGGGAAGGAGAGAGGGCCAAAGAAAGAAAGAAAGAAAGAAAGAAAGAAAGAAGAAAACAAAAAAAAAAAAAGGAGGGGGGGGGGCGAAAGTGGAGAGGCGGTGGTGTGAGAAGGGCGGGGGCGGAAGGAAGGCAGGAAGGACAAGAGGCGAGGCGACGGCTTGCTTTGTGTATCGGTCGGTCTCTGGCTATGCTTCGTTTTCTGCAGCAGGGTCGGTGCGCGGCGTGGCTCGCGGCAGTGGGAACGCCTGGTGGCTGGACGGCCAGCAATGCGGTTGGATGGGCGGCCACAGCACCGCACCTGTGCCCGAGGAGGAGACGCTGGCGGCGGGCCCTGAGGTGAGGCCGGCTCGGCTGGGGCTGTGGATGTGTAGGTGTGCGCCGCTGCTGCAACAACGAGTAAAACGCGAGAAGGAGGGATGGCGGTAGAGAGAGAGAAAAAAAAAAAAAAAAAAAAAAAAAAGGTCGTGTTGTGTTGATGCGCAGGCAGACGCGTACAGAGGGACGAGCCCGGTCTGCAGCAGGGTGTGGCCGTGCCGAGTGCAGAGCAGCGGCGGCTCGGTTCGGTTCGGCCCGGCCCGGCCCGGCGGGCCGCGCTGTTGTCGCGGACGTGAGCGCCCCCTGGCGGGTGGCCGGAGGCGGCGCGGCGTGTTGGACGTGTGGCTGGTGGCAGTGCACAATTTGCGAGTGGCTGGCGGTGTGGTGTGGCGGTTGGCGCGTCGGGCGGCGGAGAGGTATGTGTTGCGGGCGCCCTTTGCTGCGCTGCGTCGTTGCGTGTGCCGTACAGGGCGGGCGCTTGTCGACTGTGTGGGCGGTGTGGCGAATTGGCGTGAAACGGCTGCCGAGAGGTGTGTGGTAGCGAGCCGGTCGGTGGTGTCAGTGCGAAGGGGAATGTGCGTGCGTTTGGCGGTTTCGGTGTGCTTTTTGCGGCGTGAGAGTGGGAATTAGTGGGGCCGGCTGTTGTGTTGGTTCCTTGTGTCTTGTGTCGCGTAGCTTGATGGCAACGTGGAAGGACGCCGGTTTCGTTTCGAGCCTTGCGTGTGGTTGTCGACGTTGACTGGTTGGCGTGTGCCGATGCACGTGCATGTGTGGGTCGCGAGTGCGTTTTTGGCTGGCTGTGTGTGTGTGTGTGTGTGTGTGTGTGTTTTGGGGGGGAAGGGGGAGGCGGTGGTGAAAGTGCAGTCGTTGCCACGGGCGTCGTCGGGTGGGGCTGGGGCTGGGGCTGTGCGTCGTGGCGGAAAGGTGGTAGGTTGCGGGAAGCGAGCCCGTCGTTGACGGTGTCGCGTGAGTTGTGAATCGAGTGGGGCGCGGGGCGCGGGACAGGAGCAGCGTGCCGCTGCGTCGTGGTCGTCAGCAGAGGCTGTGCGTGTGCTTGTCCTTTTTGTGGGCGGTTCGTGCGAGGCGTTTTTGTTTTGTGTTGCCCTAGTTGTTAGTTTATTTTGTTTGTGTTTGTTATTTTGAGACGACGACTGGTTGGCGGTGTGCGCTTCCCGTGTCGTTTGTGTTGTTTGGTTTTTTTGTTTTTGTGTGTGTTTTTTTTTTTTTTTTTTTTTGCACTGGGCCCCGGTGGGTGGGTGCGTGTGTGTCGATTGCCGGCTGGCGAAAGGTGCGCCATCGGCGGGGTGGGTCGCCGGCACAAGTAGAGGCGGCGGCGTTGTTGCTGTTGTTGTGTGGTGTTTGTTTTGTTCGGCTGTGTCGGCGAGCTGTGTTGCGGTGCGTGTGAATGGTGGTGCAAAAGTGCTGGCGTTGGGGCTGCGACTGCGACGGCGGCGAGCCGCGGGCGCGCCATTGATAGTGATGTTGTGAACAGCGGCTGTGTACGGTAGTGGTGTTGTTGTAGCACGACGTGCATCCGGGCCGGCGCGGAAAGCGCAGTTGCGGGCGGTTGCCCTTCGGTGCCAGCCATGTCGCGTGAGCGGCGGGTTGCTCTGGTGTCGACACGTGGTGCTCTGGGTTGTTGTGTGGTGCCCTTTGGCCGGTGGGGGTGGTTCGCGTGTGTCTCGTTCGCGCTCGGTGTCTGGTCGTGGTCGTGCTGCTCCCCCGTCTGTCGGCGGTTTCCGACGTCGTCTGTACGTTTTTGTTCGTTTGCGGCGTGCCTGCCGACGTCGTCCCGTCGCGACCTTTCAACCGAAAGTGTGGCGCCCGAAGGTGAACGAACGTAACCCTGACCTCGGCGCTTTACGCTGAGCCGAGCGAACCGAACCGAACCTAACCTGTGGTGTGGCGAGGTGAGCTCAGCCTGTGAGCCCCTAACGTCTACGTAAGGTAAGCTGTCCGGCTCACGCCTCACGTTTGAACGCTTTTTTAACCTACGTTTGACGCTTCTTAACCTAGCACTGACCCCTTAACCTAACGTGTAACCTAACCTAACCTAACCTAACCTAACCTCTGACGCCTGACGTGTTTGAATGCTTAACCTAAGTTTGACGCTTAACCTAACCCAAGTCCCCTTAACCTAACCCACGTCCACCTAACCTAACCTAACGTAGACGTGTAAACGTAATGTGTAACGCGTAACGTGTAACGTGTAAGGTCGGCTGTCGTGTGTGCTTGACGGCAGATTGGGTTGGTCTGTAGATTGGGATTGCGGTTTGCCTCGGTCGAGGGGTTGGGTCGGAAGCGGCGAGGGGCGGCGGCGCCTGTTGCGCAGGCGGCGTCCGTTTGCGGCGGGCAATTGTTGAGAAACGGCTGTGAATGTTGGCGGGCGAGAGGAGGAGGACGGCGCGCGATGTGGCCCGACGGCTGCGGGCCGATCGGGAAACGGCGGGAGGGCGACGGAAGGCGATGGGGCGGCGGAGGCGCGTTTGCACGGCCGTCATCGCCGCACGCCTCGGCTTGTGTGGCTGTGGCGCCGGCCGCGCTGGCCGGGCTGCCGCGGCGACGGTGTGGGAGTTTTGCCGAAGGTTTGGCCATTGTGGCGGGTCGTCGGCTGGGGCTGTGGGGGCGGCATTTGGGCGGGGGCGGCGATTCTCGGCGGGCCGACCCAGGCTGTAGCGCGCGGTAGCTGCAGTTTGGCCGTGGTTTGCGGCGCTGCCGTGGCGACTGGTTGGCGACTGTGGTGTGGCTGTGTGTAGCCCCATCCTCGGTGGTTTGAAAGGCGCGGGCGGTTGTGGCGCAGGTTTGGGGCTGCTCCGCACAGGCTGTCGGACGTTGGGCGGTAGCAAGCGCGGGAGGCGCGGCGCGGCGGCGCGCAGAGTGGCGGCCGCTCTCTCGGCCGTCCGCGCCCGCCCGCGACACTGGCTGGGCCTTGTGATTCTCTGCTCTGCTGCTGTGCTGTGCTTGCGTGCCTGCCGTCCGTCCCGCTCGCTCTCGCTCTCGCTCTCGCTGTGTGTTAGGCGCGTCGTCGAAATGGCAGATCAGGCGGCTACGAACGAGACTGCTGCGGCACCCGCCGCCACCGGCACTACGAAGAAGGCCAAGTCTGCGTCGTCTGCGAAGAAGCCGCGCGCCAAGCCTGCGCACCCGCGCACCTCTGAGATGGTGACGGCCGCCATCAAGAGTCTGAAGGAGCGCGGCGGGTCGTCGCTGCAGGCGATCAAGAAGTACATAGCCGCGCACTACAAGCTGGACGCGGAGAAGCTGGCGCCGTTTATCAAGAAGTACCTCAAGTCGGCCGTCGTGGCGGGCGAGCTGGTGCAGACGAAGGGGAAGGGCGCGTCCGGCTCGTTCAAGCTTGCCGGCGCCGGCGGCGGGGGGGCGGCCGAGGGCGGCAAGGCTCGTGCTGGCGGTGCCAAGAAGAAGCGCGCCGCTCCGGCCAGCAAGGAGAAGAAGGGCGCCCGTGCGGCCGGCGCAAAGAAGGCTGGTGGCGTGAAGGCGGCGACCGGTCGGAAGGCGGGCGCCGCCAAGAAGGCGTCTGCGGCGTCGGCCGCTCCCGCGGGTGCGAAGAAGGCGGCTGCGGCCAAGCCGGCCAAGGCCAAGTCGCCGTCGAAGGCGAAGAAGGCCGCCAAGGTTCCGACGAAGAAGCCGAAGGCGCCGCGCCCGAAGAAGGCGACGACGCCGTCTAAGGCGAAGGCTTCGCCCAAGAAGAAGAAGTAGAGTAGAGGAGAAAGAGATGGGAATGGAAGGGTTTGGCGCTTGACTCCGTCGTCCCCACCCCCCGTCGTCGTCTAGTGGCGCGCAAGAGACGCGCGGCCCAAAACGGCCCTTCTCAGGGCCATCAAAGCACGTCGGGGAAGGTTTTGATTGTCGTGTTGCGTTTGGTGTGGGTGTCTGTCTGTCTGGCGTTTCTGTATGCCCGTGGGGATGCTGTTTGCGTGCCGTGGTGGTTGGATTGCGGGGGTCGGTGGCGGGTGTGGGCGGCGGTAGCGGTAAGCGGTGTTGTTGTTGTTGTTGTTGTTGTTGTCGTGGTTGATTGTCGCCGTGTTTGTGGCGGCGGCCGACGGTTGGTTTTCTGTCACGTTGTTTTGTTTGAATACGTTGGTTGGCTTGCCTGCGTTCGTTCTTCTCGGATGTCTGTCTTGTCGAGTCGTGTCTGGTCTTTGTTTTGTTTTGTTCCTTTGTGTGTGTGTGTGTTATGTTTTGCAACGGGGGGCACGTTGAGATGCGGAAGGAGTCGGCGGGGATTTCGGTGGCGTGTAGAGCGAGCGAGCGCGCCTGCCTGGCCGTTGGCCGTCGGAGTGGAGTGCGGGTTTTTTTGTTTTCGAAACGAAAGCGGCGGCCGGCCAGCCACCCGTGCGGTGTGACGTCGGCCGTTGGGCATTGTGCGCTTTGAGCGCCGGGGAGGGATGATGTGTGATTGTTGCGCGCTGCTAGCAGGCAGGCAGAGTGAGCGGGTGTGGCGGACGGACGGGAAGTGGTGGTTTTTGTTTTTGGGTTGCGGGGCGAGAGGCAGGCGACCGACAAAGTTTGCTCGCGACGGAGAGATGTTAGTGGCCCTGAAAAGGGCCGTTTTTGTTTGTGCGGTGCGGTGCGGTGCCGCGGCGCGGTTTAGGCGCGCTCGCCGCGGATGCGGCGCGCGAGCTGGATGTCCTTGGGCATGATGGTGACGCGCTTGGCGTGGATTGCGCACAGGTTGGTGTCTTCGAAGAGGCCGACGAGGTAGGCCTCGCTGGCCTCCTGCAGGGCCATGACTGCGGAGCTCTGGAAGCGCAGGTCGGTCTTGAAGTCCTGGGCGATCTCGCGCACTAGGCGCTGGAATGGCAGCTTGCGGATGAGCAGCTCTGTGCTCTTCTGGTAGCGCCTGATTTCTCGCAGGGCGACGGTGCCCGGCCTGTAGCGGTGGGGCTTCTTGACGCCTCCGGTGGCGGGCGCGCTCTTCCTCGCCGCCTTGGTGGCGAGCTGTTTGCGCGGCGCCTTTCCGCCGGTGGACTTGCGGGCCGTTTGCTTTGTGCGGGCCATGGCGGTAGCGGTAGCGGAGCGGCGTGCGTGGAGGTTAGGTGCGGCGCGGCGTCCGGTGCTGCCTTGACAACGGGCCCGCGCGCCTCCGTGCTGCGCTTATATGCCCTCGGTTGCGCGTGGTGGGGGGAGGGCGGGCCAGAGTCTATATAGGGGGGCGGCGGGCGCGCTGGGCGCAGACCGTAGCCGACTCGCCAGCCGCTGCAGCTGCTGTTTGTGCACGTTGTTGCTTTGCCCGAGGAAGGAAGGATGACAGGCCGCGGCAAGGGAGGAAAGGGGCTCGGCAAGGGTGGCGCCAAGCGGCACCGCAAGGTGTTGCGCGACAACATCCAGGGCATCACGAAGCCCGCCATCCGCCGCCTGGCTCGCAGGGGCGGCGTGAAGCGCATCTCTGGTCTGATCTACGAGGAGACCCGCGGGGTGCTGAAGGTGTTCCTGGAGAACGTGATCCGCGACGCGGTGACGTACACTGAGCACGCCAAGCGCAAGACTGTGACGGCCATGGACGTGGTGTACGCCCTGAAGAGGCAGGGGCGCACCCTGTACGGTTTCGGCGGTTAGGCTGCGTCGCAGCGGGCGCTGGCCTTCCCGCGGCCGTGCTTGTGGGTGGGAGAGACTAGAAAACGGCCCTTTTCAGGGCCACCACACTGTTCGGAAGTTGAAAAGTGCGAAAGAGTCTGTGTTGTTGCTGCGTGTGTGCGCTGTGTTGTTTGTTTGTTTGTTTGTTTCTTTCCGTTTGAGCGACGTGATGTGACTGGGAGGGGAGAAGGAAAGGAAACGTGTCATGTGGCTGGCTGTGTGTGGAGCTGCTTCGTTTGTGTGTTTGTTATTGTGTGTCTTTGTATCGATCGCGACGGAGATGGCGGGCTGTGTGTTGTTGTGCGAGAGGCGGTGATTATTTGCTTGCGTGGTTTGTCTCTGTGTGTTTGTTTGCGGCGGCGTTGGGGTTTCCGAGGCAAGGCGTGTGGGCATAGGCGGCCGGATCAGCTGTTTCGTTCGTGTCGACGGCCGTTGCGCGCGGGAGTGGAGGGCGGTGTGTCGACACGCCTCCCTTTAACAATGGTCATTATTGCTGCCGTTGTCGGTTTGGAAGGCGACTGCGACCGTGCAAAATGTGTGTGTGTGTGTGTGTGTGTTGGGCCACACGGGCTGTGTGGACGACAAGATGGCGGACGTGCGCCGGCGGCGGCTGTGCTGTGACAGTGCAAAGTTAAAACAAAACAAGGTGCGGCGAGGACGACTGAAATTTTGCTTTGGACGTAGGTGTGTGTGGTGGCCCTGAAAAGGGCCGATTGTTGTGGGCCGAGCCGAGCCGGCAAAGCGCGTTGCGTGCAGGGGAGCACGCGGCGCTGCGATTGCCTGGCCTCCTTTAGGCCTTCTTCTCGGTCTTCTTTGGCAGCAGGACGGCCTGGATGTTGGGCAGGACACCACCCTGTGCGATGGTGACGCCCGACAGGAGCTTGTTGAGCTCCTCGTCGTTGCGGATGGCAAGCTGCAGGTGGCGCGGGATGATGCGCGTCTTCTTGTTGTCGCGGGCCGCGTTTCCGGCCAGCTCGAGCACCTCAGCCGCGAGGTACTCCATGACGGCGGCGAGGTAGACGGGCGCCCCGGCGCCGACGCGCTCTGCGTAGTTTCCCTTGCGCAGGAGGCGGTGGATTCTGCCGACCGGGAACTGGAGCCCAGCCCTGCTTGAGCGGGACTTTGACTTGCCCTTGACTTTGCCTCCCTTTCCGCGTCCGGACATGGCGATGGGCTAGCGACGGTGCACACGAAACGGAAACGAAAACGACCGGTGCGAGCGGCAGCGAGTCGAGCAGCGGAGTGCGCGCCGGCGCAGCCGGGGTGGGGGTGCTTTATGGGCTCGGGTGCGGCGGCCGGTTGCGCGCGCGCCCCATTGGTCGGCGGCCGCAACAGGGCGAGCTGGTAAAGGTGCGGCGGCGGCTGGCGGCGGGTCAGACACACGCCAACACCCTGACAGTAAACAATGAACCTTCAACAGACCCCCTCGAGCAAGCAACAGCCTTTAAACAAACACTACAAGACGTATACTCATTCCCGACCGACAACAGATTTGATGACATATTCAGACGACATGTAGACATACAACTAGGAACCCTGATAAATGCCCCAACAACCGAAACCGAAGAACAGCAGGCCCTCACCAAAGACATCACAGACATGGAAATAAAAAACGCAATCTTCTCAGGACGCAACTCCGCCCCCGGACAGAATGAAATTAGACGTATCCACCTACAAAAAGCCCCCCTCCACGTCATAATTCCCCTCCTATCCCTTATCTTTAATTACTGCCTACACAATGAGACAATACCAACAAACTGGAAGACAAGCAAGACTATCATGATACCTAAACCTGACAAACCTAGGACAGACCCAAAATCATACAGACCTATATCCCTACTGGACGTGATAGGGAAAACATACGAAAGAATAGTAACGGACCGCCTAAGGACTTATGTCGAGACGAAAAACCTACTCCCCCTTACACAAGCAGGATTCAGACACAACCATTCGACCAATGACCCCCTCCTTAAACTGACAGACAGCATCACCAAAGGGTTCAACCAGGGACACTGCACACTCGCAGTGTTCCTGGACATAGAACGGGCCTTCGACAAACTATGGCACCAGGGCCTGCTGTTCAAACTAATCAGCATCGGCATCCCAACTAAAGTAGTCAGGATTATCCAATCCTATATCACCAACCGGACCTGCAGGGTTCACGTCGCAAAACAGGTATCAGAAGCCTTTACCCCACAAGCTGGCGTCCCCCAAGGTGGCATATTGTCCCCACTACTGTACACACTATACACTGCTGACATACCTACCGTAACGACTCCCCACGAAGAAATGGGACTATATGCAGACGACACAGCTTACTGGTGTACGGAACTACGCACAACGACACTGCAACGAAAAACGACCACATACCTCCACCGCCTAGAAACCTGGATGGCAAAATGGAGGATACGACCTAATCCAACAAAGACACAGACAGTCCTCTTCAGACACAGACACTTAACAAAAAAGAAACAACAGAACGAACATGACATCCGACTAACCCTTTGGAACAGCCCCCTACAACTAAATGACACAGCTAGATACCTCGGAGTATACCTTGACAAACATCTCAACTGCAAAACCCACCTGACGTACCTCCTTAACAAAACCCGACTCAGACAAAACCTAATACGACAAGTGCAAGGACGCTTCAATGGCTGCAACACCCAAACGGCACTCCATACCTACAAAACCTTCATTCGTCCAGTTCTAGAGTATGCGGCAGCCCCCCTGGGAGGCATACATGCACCGATTGCAAAAAGACTGTACAGCACAGAACGCAGACTAATACGAAGCATCGCAAGGCTGCCGTATCAGACACCAAGCAATGAAGTATACGAGACAACCGGAATCGAACCCCTACAAACCAGATTAGCCAAAATGAGAGCCAGATACGGAAACCATATCCTAAACAAAAGACCGGACATGGAGGACCTAATCACAGTGAACCACAGAACAAAAAGGAAACCCAAATACAAATACGCAACACCCACCCACACAATCGCCCACAACACAGCTAAGATGTACCCCGATCTCGCCCAAATCCTAGCACCACTAACAGCAAACACCACCATCCCCCCACACCTAGACGAAAGGACCCAAGCATAAAACACAAACACCAACAAACACAAACGAACATGGCCCACATAGAACCTCCAAAATACACCTAACCCAACTCCCTGTACTCCCCCTCCCTCGCTCTACACTAAATAATAAATACAAAACAAATGCATATGTACAGTAGAATAAGGTATTGCCTATATTATAAGATATTTCTAATTATAAACTATTAACGAATAAGAATAAATGAATTGTAAAATAAACTGATGAAAAACGAAACTGTAATATAACATTAACCAAATTGTTAAAATACCACTGAAATTGCTAAAATATTATTGTAGTTGTCCAAATCTCATTGTATTCGTTAAAATATCACTAAAACTGCTAAAATATCACTGAAATTGTTAAAATCCCAAAGTAAATGTTAACATATATAAAAATCATTGTAATTGTTAAAGACCAAAAGGAAACTTGCACTATGTAGCAAGACAAATGTAAAAAATTGTTTAAAAATAAAATGTACAAACCCATGGCTGAAAAGGGCAAATAGCAAGCCCTAAAACAGCCCGCTCTGCCCCCTCTGGGCAGAGAATGAAAAGTGCAAAAAAAAAAAAAAAAAAAAAAAAAAAAAAAAAAAAAAAAAAAAATGGCGGCGGGTGCCACTGTGTGGGGAGACGCTGACTAGAGCGGAGCGCTTGCTACTGGTGTTGCTGCTGCCGTACGTTGGTTCGAGATGCCGCCCAAGACTAGCGGGAAGGCCGCCAAGAAGGCTGGCAAGGCGCAGAAGAACATTTCGAAGGGCGACAAGAAGAAGAAGCGCAAGAGGAAGGAGAGCTATGCCATCTACATCTACAAGGTGCTGAAGCAGGTGCACCCTGACACGGGCATCTCGTCGAAGGCGATGAGCATCATGAACAGCTTCGTGAACGACATTTTCGAGCGCATTGCGGCCGAGGCTTCTCGCCTGGCGCACTACAACAAGCGCTCGACCATCACGTCCCGCGAGATCCAGACCGCTGTGCGGCTGTTGCTGCCTGGCGAGCTGGCCAAGCACGCCGTGAGCGAGGGCACGAAGGCGGTGACCAAGTACACGAGCTCCAAGTAAGGAGGTGGCTCTGGAATGGAAGGAAGGATGGAGAGAGAAGGCTCCTCCGTTGCGAGAGCGGCAAAACGGCCCTTTTCAGGGCCACCAACTTGCCTTTTGCGGGAAGGGCGGAATTGTTGTTGTTGTTGTTTGTGTGGACGGCTGTGATGTATGTGTGCATTTTGATTGTGGGTGGGGGGGCGCGTCAAAGCGTGTTGCGCGGGGTACGGCCACGAGGTTGGTCGCCGTGGCGTGGAATGGTGGCACGCCTCGTTGGCGTGGTTTTTGACCCATTGGTGTTGTTGGTGTGTGTGTGTGTGTGTGTTACCCGTCTGCGAGGGGGGACAGTGTGATCGGCGACTTTTGTGTCACCGTAACGACGGCCGTTTGCGGGTTTGTTTTTTTGCACATCATACATGGCGAGGGTGAAATGTGAAATGTTTTTGTTTGGTTTTTTTTGCCGCCCACTATTCCCTTTGCTGTACGCCGAGTTTGACAATGGTGCGACGTAACTGCAGCGTGGAGGTGTGTGAGTGACGTTGAAATGAACGTGCCATTAAGACGCATTGTTGTTGTATTGTACTGTACGTGTACGGCGACACGCACGATGATGTACCATTCGACTCTGATGTTTGATAGCCGTGTCTGACTGATTGCGTACGACGCACGCACACCGATGTCGTCATTCAAG
Source organism: Schistocerca piceifrons (assembly GCF_021461385.2). Lineage (NCBI taxonomy): Eukaryota > Metazoa > Arthropoda > Insecta > Orthoptera > Acrididae > Schistocerca > Schistocerca piceifrons. The sequence goes on along the minus strand of NW_025726839.1, from coordinate 94,339 downwards.
ATGCACGCTAGACGACGACGGCGGCGGCGGCGGCGGTCGTTTGTTTGGCGAATGTCTGTACACGTGTTTGTCTGTGTCCATCCGGTATGTATTTGTTTGTTTGAAAGTGTTTTGTGTGTCGGTGACGTGGTCCGATCCGTCGCCCCCTGAGTAACTGTCGATCGGCGCGATAGACCGGCGTCACGCAACTGAACCGAAGTCTTGGGCACACCCGTCATACTGTTGTACACCGTCGCGCTGAGAACGGTAACGAAAGGTTGACTTTGATCGGTCGAATGTCTGGGCAGAACGTGAGGAATGAGGCAAGAGTGCAAGGAGGGGGGGCAAAAGAGAGAGGAAGGGAAAAAGGGGAGAAACGCATTCGTAGAGCAACGGAACGTTCCCGTGTCGGAGGCGTATTGGAGCCGCACTGAAATGCGTTTAACGGCGGCGCGGCTGCAAGTGTCTGCCGTGGTGAACGTTACCTTTGACGGCTGCATTGGGCTTTGCCTTTGCTTTTGCTTTCGCTTTCGCTTTCGCGTTCGCTTTCGCGTTCGCTTTCGCTTTCGCTTTCCCGGATGTACGTAACGTTTGTTGATATGGTTCTGAGGAAGAGTGTATGACAGTGCCGTGCCGTCCATGTTCGTGTGCCCTCCCATTGTGTGTATGCTATTGTCTGTGTACTTGAATGATGTATGTAGGTGTTAGTGGACATGTTTTACCAGTGGGGGGAAATGGATCGTCGATAGTTGCCGTCACTCTGTCACGGTCGAGATGACGCACCCTCCGTACAGAAAGGTGTCGAGAAAGTGAGTGTGTGTGTGTGTGTGTGTGTGCGTCCGTGAATTGGCAGTGTTTGGAGGTGGGCGTGCCCTGGATGTGGCCCGGAAAAGGCTGTTCGTTTAGGCGGTAGTGTTGTGTGGACAGGGGAGGGGCATGCGTAACGCTGCTGGCATGGCATTTCGGGAGATGGGAGGGGGCAAACGAGGAAACGAGGAGCGGCGGCCAAAGACGGGACGGGGAGGGGCGCGGTGTGGGTGGCTTGCGCCTGTGCTCGGCGTTGTGGTTTGTGCAAAAGAGGAGGAGAAAAACAATGTGAGTTGCCAGGGAGGGGAGCGGTGTTGTGTTGTGGTTGTCGTGGTGTAGCCGCAGACGCGGCTGTCAGTGAACGTGGCGAGACGGACGGATGCGCGGAGGGGCGGGGGCGGCGCATTTCGCCGGTGCCGTGCCGTGCCGTGCCGTGCCTGAAAGCCGCGTGGTCGCTGTGTTGTTGGTGGCGTGGGGGCGAGGAGAGTACCGTACGGGTGTGCTTGTGCGCCGGAAACGGCACACTGCGCCCGCCCGTCTTGGAGGCTGATGGCTGTGGTGTGGAAATGGGGCGCGGTGATGTTGAAGCAGTTGAAGAACAGAAAAGAAACCAAGAAAACGGAAGGCGTGATGCGGCGGTGGTGGTGAGAGCGGGAAAAACAAAACAAAAAAAGAAAAAAAAAACAACAAAAAAAAAGAAGGAAAAACAACAAGAAACAAAAAAGAAAACAAAAAGTCTATCAATATTAAAATGTAAATGGAAATGGAAATGGACCCAGGTATAACCTCCCTGCACAAATAGCAGAGAGTCCGATGATAATAAAAATGTGCCAGAATGTTAACGTCCCTACAAAACAAACCCAACGATAATATTAATGAAAGAGTGAACCGTATGTAACATTGCAACAGACATAATGAAACCTGATAAATTGTATAAGGGCAGCAGCGTTGACCTTTGGCCCTGTATTCAGAAATAAAAAGAGCCAAAGATCGTTACCCCAATGAAAAAGACACTGAAACACGTATGTAACATAGTAGCGATGGCGAGACATTGTAGCATCTGTGACCAGAGAGTTTGCGCTGGACTGCGCGAGTGTTGCGAGCGGTTCTCAGTCAGTCAGTCAGTCAGTCTGTCAGTAGTCGTTGCGAGTCCGTAGCTCTGTGTAGTTGAGGGCTGTACTCTGTCAGTAGTCGTCGCGTGCAGTACGCTAATAGTCGTCATGCAGAGCGGTCGGTCAGTAGTAGCAGCCGAGTGCGGTTGTGTGATGTAGGCGGTCGGCAACACTGGTCAAGATGGTGAATAAGGTATACTGTTAATTAATATAATCATTAGATAATGAAAAATTGTATTTATTGTAATTATTCTCCAACAAGTTCCCCAATAATAATTTTTATTTCAAAAGCATTTTTCAAACATTAAATTTTTTATTGAACTAAAGAGTTCGTTGCACTTCACATTTCATTCCACTTCTTTGAAGAAAAATGTCACTAAAATCACAAAAAAAGAGAATATTATTATTTGCAATGCAGTTCCTCCAAGCGCTGCGCAACAACCAGAGCAGAAATGTGACATCCATTTATTCGGAGGTAAGACTTTAATTCTGATTGTTTTGCACAGGGCCAAAGACCGATATTTCGGTTTAATTGAAGTTTCTTGTCACTGAACGGACCTTTGTAAATGTTGTGTGAAGACTTTATATTTGAGTCAGATTGCGAATTTCACATTTTTGTTGCCATTTTCAATACCTCTCATTGTGGGCGAGGTTACAATTAGCGCAATGTCCATTAGCATCCGTAAATAACATTGTCCATTATTTTAAATTTTGCTGGGAGGTTACAACACACACACAAAAAAAAAAAAACAAAAAATTGCATTTATATCCGCTCCTCAATTGTAGATACCCCTTACACAGCTGTGTGCAATGAATGAGTGCTGGCTGGTAATTAATTGCACTCCTTGGAGGGAAATGCCATAGGAAGTAGTCTTTAAAAAGTGAATGTTTTTCGTTAAGAGACAAAAGTTACTTTAGAAAAAAAGTAATAGTGGGGCTTTTGTTGTTGAACAAAAGAAGTACAATGAACATACGTTATCAGATTTGCGCAATGCAGCGTCACACCACCTTTTGATTATAACACAATATACTATACATCGTCCCGAACCGTGACCAGAGTCGCGAGACGAGCAGAGCACGCCGCCGACGCCCGCTCAGTACAACCGTCCACCCGCTACTACTGTCGACCGACTACTACCTCTCCCGACTCGCGCTACAATATATATATAACAACTGTTCCTGGCGACCCGGTGCGTGCCACTACTGTCGTCTGGCGCGGTCCAAGCGCCGACTAGCAGCGATAAAGAACTCTCTGGTCAGACAGAGATGCTGTCATGCCTCGCCATCGCTCTGGTAATGAATACATACGTGTTGCAGCGTGCGTACCACCGGAACACGCAGTGGCGGAGCCAAAGACTGTGTTGTCGAGGTCGAGTGCGAGCGGGAAGAGAGGCAGCGTCGGCACGGAGATGCAAGCGAGCGCGAGACGCACGGGGGCTGCGGCGTGGCGCGTTTGCGGTCGGCGCCTTTGGTGGCAACGGCCGGGACAAGCAGCGGTGTATGGTGTGGTGCGGGGCGGACAGGGGCGGAGGCGGCGCGACGACGGCATGGGGGCGAAAACGGGACGGGGGACGGCGGATGTTGAGAGGCGTCACGCGCGGACAGGACACAGACACAGAGACACACAGATTGGAAAGGGAGGGTGCGCGGTAGTAGTTGGGAATGTGCGTACCGTGCGGGATGGGAGTGGGCGAGGAACACGGTCGTGGCCCCTGTTTTGGGTGCGTGTGATGACGTCGGTGTGTTGTGGGAAGGGAAGGTGCTGTGGCGGCGGCGCGTAATGGGCGTAGGCCGAAAAGAGAAAGGAACGTGGGCAGTGTGTTGGCAAGCGTCGGTTCGACTGCGACGTTGATGGGCAGGGCAGGGCAAGGTTAATGGTGGTAGGAGTAGGCGTGTGGGCGCAAAAAATCTGCCGCTGCAGGCGGTGCCGTAACCGCCATGGCGGGAAGGAGAGAGGGCCAAAGAAAGAAAGAAAGAAAGAAAGAAAGAAAGAAGAAAACAAAAAAAAAAAAAGGAGGGGGGGGGGCGAAAGTGGAGAGGCGGTGGTGTGAGAAGGGCGGGGGCGGAAGGAAGGCAGGAAGGACAAGAGGCGAGGCGACGGCTTGCTTTGTGTATCGGTCGGTCTCTGGCTATGCTTCGTTTTCTGCAGCAGGGTCGGTGCGCGGCGTGGCTCGCGGCAGTGGGAACGCCTGGTGGCTGGACGGCCAGCAATGCGGTTGGATGGGCGGCCACAGCACCGCACCTGTGCCCGAGGAGGAGACGCTGGCGGCGGGCCCTGAGGTGAGGCCGGCTCGGCTGGGGCTGTGGATGTGTAGGTGTGCGCCGCTGCTGCAACAACGAGTAAAACGCGAGAAGGAGGGATGGCGGTAGAGAGAGAGAAAAAAAAAAAAAAAAAAAAAAAAAAAGGTCGTGTTGTGTTGATGCGCAGGCAGACGCGTACAGAGGGACGAGCCCGGTCTGCAGCAGGGTGTGGCCGTGCCGAGTGCAGAGCAGCGGCGGCTCGGTTCGGTTCGGCCCGGCCCGGCCCGGCGGGCCGCGCTGTTGTCGCGGACGTGAGCGCCCCCTGGCGGGTGGCCGGAGGCGGCGCGGCGTGTTGGACGTGTGGCTGGTGGCAGTGCACAATTTGCGAGTGGCTGGCGGTGTGGTGTGGCGGTTGGCGCGTCGGGCGGCGGAGAGGTATGTGTTGCGGGCGCCCTTTGCTGCGCTGCGTCGTTGCGTGTGCCGTACAGGGCGGGCGCTTGTCGACTGTGTGGGCGGTGTGGCGAATTGGCGTGAAACGGCTGCCGAGAGGTGTGTGGTAGCGAGCCGGTCGGTGGTGTCAGTGCGAAGGGGAATGTGCGTGCGTTTGGCGGTTTCGGTGTGCTTTTTGCGGCGTGAGAGTGGGAATTAGTGGGGCCGGCTGTTGTGTTGGTTCCTTGTGTCTTGTGTCGCGTAGCTTGATGGCAACGTGGAAGGACGCCGGTTTCGTTTCGAGCCTTGCGTGTGGTTGTCGACGTTGACTGGTTGGCGTGTGCCGATGCACGTGCATGTGTGGGTCGCGAGTGCGTTTTTGGCTGGCTGTGTGTGTGTGTGTGTGTGTGTGTGTGTTTTGGGGGGGAAGGGGGAGGCGGTGGTGAAAGTGCAGTCGTTGCCACGGGCGTCGTCGGGTGGGGCTGGGGCTGGGGCTGTGCGTCGTGGCGGAAAGGTGGTAGGTTGCGGGAAGCGAGCCCGTCGTTGACGGTGTCGCGTGAGTTGTGAATCGAGTGGGGCGCGGGGCGCGGGACAGGAGCAGCGTGCCGCTGCGTCGTGGTCGTCAGCAGAGGCTGTGCGTGTGCTTGTCCTTTTTGTGGGCGGTTCGTGCGAGGCGTTTTTGTTTTGTGTTGCCCTAGTTGTTAGTTTATTTTGTTTGTGTTTGTTATTTTGAGACGACGACTGGTTGGCGGTGTGCGCTTCCCGTGTCGTTTGTGTTGTTTGGTTTTTTTGTTTTTGTGTGTGTTTTTTTTTTTTTTTTTTTTTTGCACTGGGCCCCGGTGGGTGGGTGCGTGTGTGTCGATTGCCGGCTGGCGAAAGGTGCGCCATCGGCGGGGTGGGTCGCCGGCACAAGTAGAGGCGGCGGCGTTGTTGCTGTTGTTGTGTGGTGTTTGTTTTGTTCGGCTGTGTCGGCGAGCTGTGTTGCGGTGCGTGTGAATGGTGGTGCAAAAGTGCTGGCGTTGGGGCTGCGACTGCGACGGCGGCGAGCCGCGGGCGCGCCATTGATAGTGATGTTGTGAACAGCGGCTGTGTACGGTAGTGGTGTTGTTGTAGCACGACGTGCATCCGGGCCGGCGCGGAAAGCGCAGTTGCGGGCGGTTGCCCTTCGGTGCCAGCCATGTCGCGTGAGCGGCGGGTTGCTCTGGTGTCGACACGTGGTGCTCTGGGTTGTTGTGTGGTGCCCTTTGGCCGGTGGGGGTGGTTCGCGTGTGTCTCGTTCGCGCTCGGTGTCTGGTCGTGGTCGTGCTGCTCCCCCGTCTGTCGGCGGTTTCCGACGTCGTCTGTACGTTTTTGTTCGTTTGCGGCGTGCCTGCCGACGTCGTCCCGTCGCGACCTTTCAACCGAAAGTGTGGCGCCCGAAGGTGAACGAACGTAACCCTGACCTCGGCGCTTTACGCTGAGCCGAGCGAACCGAACCGAACCTAACCTGTGGTGTGGCGAGGTGAGCTCAGCCTGTGAGCCCCTAACGTCTACGTAAGGTAAGCTGTCCGGCTCACGCCTCACGTTTGAACGCTTTTTTAACCTACGTTTGACGCTTCTTAACCTAGCACTGACCCCTTAACCTAACGTGTAACCTAACCTAACCTAACCTAACCTAACCTCTGACGCCTGACGTGTTTGAATGCTTAACCTAAGTTTGACGCTTAACCTAACCCAAGTCCCCTTAACCTAACCCACGTCCACCTAACCTAACCTAACGTAGACGTGTAAACGTAATGTGTAACGCGTAACGTGTAACGTGTAAGGTCGGCTGTCGTGTGTGCTTGACGGCAGATTGGGTTGGTCTGTAGATTGGGATTGCGGTTTGCCTCGGTCGAGGGGTTGGGTCGGAAGCGGCGAGGGGCGGCGGCGCCTGTTGCGCAGGCGGCGTCCGTTTGCGGCGGGCAATTGTTGAGAAACGGCTGTGAATGTTGGCGGGCGAGAGGAGGAGGACGGCGCGCGATGTGGCCCGACGGCTGCGGGCCGATCGGGAAACGGCGGGAGGGCGACGGAAGGCGATGGGGCGGCGGAGGCGCGTTTGCACGGCCGTCATCGCCGCACGCCTCGGCTTGTGTGGCTGTGGCGCCGGCCGCGCTGGCCGGGCTGCCGCGGCGACGGTGTGGGAGTTTTGCCGAAGGTTTGGCCATTGTGGCGGGTCGTCGGCTGGGGCTGTGGGGGCGGCATTTGGGCGGGGGCGGCGATTCTCGGCGGGCCGACCCAGGCTGTAGCGCGCGGTAGCTGCAGTTTGGCCGTGGTTTGCGGCGCTGCCGTGGCGACTGGTTGGCGACTGTGGTGTGGCTGTGTGTAGCCCCATCCTCGGTGGTTTGAAAGGCGCGGGCGGTTGTGGCGCAGGTTTGGGGCTGCTCCGCACAGGCTGTCGGACGTTGGGCGGTAGCAAGCGCGGGAGGCGCGGCGCGGCGGCGCGCAGAGTGGCGGCCGCTCTCTCGGCCGTCCGCGCCCGCCCGCGACACTGGCTGGGCCTTGTGATTCTCTGCTCTGCTGCTGTGCTGTGCTTGCGTGCCTGCCGTCCCGCTCGCTCTCGCTGTGTGTTACGCGCGTCGTCGAAATGGCAGATCAGGCGGCTACGAACGAGACTGCTGCGGCACCCGCCGCCACCGGCACTACGAAGAAGGCCAAGTCTGCGTCGTCTGCGAAGAAGCCGCGCGCCAAGCCTGCGCACCCGCGCACCTCTGAGATGGTGACGGCCGCCATCAAGAGTCTGAAGGAGCGCGGCGGGTCGTCGCTGCAGGCGATCAAGAAGTACATAGCCGCGCACTACAAGCTGGACGCGGAGAAGCTGGCGCCGTTTATCAAGAAGTACCTCAAGTCGGCCGTCGTGGCGGGCGAGCTGGTGCAGACGAAGGGGAAGGGCGCGTCCGGCTCGTTCAAGCTTGCCGGCGCCGGCGGCGGGGGGGCGGCCGAGGGCGGCAAGGCTCGTGCTGGCGGTGCCAAGAAGAAGCGCGCCGCTCCGGCCAGCAAGGAGAAGAAGGGCGCCCGTGCGGCCGGCGCAAAGAAGGCTGGTGGCGTGAAGGCGGCGACCGGTCGGAAGGCGGGCGCCGCCAAGAAGGCGTCTGCGGCGTCGGCCGCTCCCGCGGGTGCGAAGAAGGCGGCTGCGGCCAAGCCGGCCAAGGCCAAGTCGCCGTCGAAGGCGAAGAAGGCCGCCAAGGTTCCGACGAAGAAGCCGAAGGCGCCGCGCCCGAAGAAGGCGACGACGCCGTCTAAGGCGAAGGCTTCGCCCAAGAAGAAGAAGTAGAGTAGAGGAGAAAGAGATGGGAATGGAAGGGTTTGGCGCTTGACTCCGTCGTCCCCACCCCCCGTCGTCGTCTAGTGGCGCGCAAGAGACGCGCGGCCCAAAACGGCCCTTCTCAGGGCCATCAAAGCACGTCGGGGAAGGTTTTGATTGTCGTGTTGCGTTTGGTGTGGGTGTCTGTCTGTCTGGCGTTTCTGTATGCCCGTGGGGATGCTGTTTGCGTGCCGTGGTGGTTGGATTGCGGGGGTCGGTGGCGGGTGTGGGCGGCGGTAGCGGTAAGCGGTGTTGTTGTTGTTGTTGTTGTTGTTGTCGTGGTTGATTGTCGCCGTGTTTGTGGCGGCGGCCGACGGTTGGTTTTCTGTCACGTTGTTTTGTTTGAATACGTTGGTTGGCTTGCCTGCGTTCGTTCTTCTCGGATGTCTGTCTTGTCGAGTCGTGTCTGGTCTTTGTTTTGTTTTGTTCCTTTGTGTGTGTGTGTGTTATGTTTTGCAACGGGGGGCACGTTGAGATGCGGAAGGAGTCGGCGGGGATTTCGGTGGCGTGTAGAGCGAGCGAGCGCGCCTGCCTGGCCGTTGGCCGTCGGAGTGGAGTGCGGGTTTTTTTGTTTTCGAAACGAAAGCGGCGGCCGGCCAGCCACCCGTGCGGTGTGACGTCGGCCGTTGGGCATTGTGCGCTTTGAGCGCCGGGGAGGGATGATGTGTGATTGTTGCGCGCTGCTAGCAGGCAGGCAGAGTGAGCGGGTGTGGCGGACGGACGGGAAGTGGTGGTTTTTGTTTTTGGGTTGCGGGGCGAGAGGCAGGCGACCGACAAAGTTTGCTCGCGACGGAGAGATGTTAGTGGCCCTGAAAAGGGCCGTTTTTGTTTGTGCGGTGCGGTGCGGTGCCGCGGCGCGGTTTAGGCGCGCTCGCCGCGGATGCGGCGCGCGAGCTGGATGTCCTTGGGCATGATGGTGACGCGCTTGGCGTGGATTGCGCACAGGTTGGTGTCTTCGAAGAGGCCGACGAGGTAGGCCTCGCTGGCCTCCTGCAGGGCCATGACTGCGGAGCTCTGGAAGCGCAGGTCGGTCTTGAAGTCCTGGGCGATCTCGCGCACTAGGCGCTGGAATGGCAGCTTGCGGATGAGCAGCTCTGTGCTCTTCTGGTAGCGCCTGATTTCTCGCAGGGCGACGGTGCCCGGCCTGTAGCGGTGGGGCTTCTTGACGCCTCCGGTGGCGGGCGCGCTCTTCCTCGCCGCCTTGGTGGCGAGCTGTTTGCGCGGCGCCTTTCCGCCGGTGGACTTGCGGGCCGTTTGCTTTGTGCGGGCCATGGCGGTAGCGGTAGCGGAGCGGCGTGCGTGGAGGTTAGGTGCGGCGCGGCGTCCGGTGCTGCCTTGACAACGGGCCCGCGCGCCTCCGTGCTGCGCTTATATGCCCTCGGTTGCACGTGGTGGGGGGAGGGCGGGCCAGAGTCTATATAGGGGGGCGGCGGGCGCGCTGGGCGCAGACCGTAGCCGACTCGCCAGCCGCTGCAGCTGCTGTTTGTGCACGTTGTTGCTTTGCCCGAGGAAGGAAGGATGACAGGCCGCGGCAAGGGAGGAAAGGGGCTCGGCAAGGGTGGCGCCAAGCGGCACCGCAAGGTGTTGCGCGACAACATCCAGGGCATCACGAAGCCCGCCATCCGCCGCCTGGCTCGCAGGGGCGGCGTGAAGCGCATCTCTGGTCTGATCTACGAGGAGACCCGCGGGGTGCTGAAGGTGTTCCTGGAGAACGTGATCCGCGACGCGGTGACGTACACTGAGCACGCCAAGCGCAAGACTGTGACGGCCATGGACGTGGTGTACGCCCTGAAGAGGCAGGGGCGCACCCTGTACGGTTTCGGCGGTTAGGCTGCGTCGCAGCGGGCGCTGGCCTTCCCGCGGCCGTGCTTGTGGGTGGGAGAGACTAGAAAACGGCCCTTTTCAGGGCCACCACACTGTTCGGAAGTTGAAAAGTGCGAAAGAGTCTGTGTTGTTGCTGCGTGTGTGCGCTGTGTTGTTTGTTTGTTTGTTTGTTTCTTTCCGTTTGAGCGACGTGATGTGACTGGGAGGGGAGAAGGAAAGGAAACGTGTCATGTGGCTGGCTGTGTGTGGAGCTGCTTCGTTTGTGTGTTTGTTATTGTGTGTCTTTGTATCGATCGCGACGGAGATGGCGGGCTGTGTGTTGTTGTGCGAGAGGCGGTGATTATTTGCTTGCGTGGTTTGTCTCTGTGTGTTTGTTTGCGGCGGCGTTGGGGTTTCCGAGGCAAGGCGTGTGGGCATAGGCGGCCGGATCAGCTGTTTCGTTCGTGTCGACGGCCGTTGCGCGCGGGAGTGGAGGGCGGTGTGTCGACACGCCTCCCTTTAACAATGGTCATTATTGCTGCCGTTGTCGGTTTGGAAGGCGACTGCGACCGTGCAAAATGTGTGTGTGTGTGTGTGTGTGTTGGGCCACACGGGCTGTGTGGACGACAAGATGGCGGACGTGCGCCGGCGGCGGCTGTGCTGTGACAGTGCAAAGTTAAAACAAAACAAGGTGCGGCGAGGACGACTGAAATTTTGCTTTGGACGTAGGTGTGTGTGGTGGCCCTGAAAAGGGCCGATTGTTGTGGGCCGAGCCGAGCCGGCAAAGCGCGTTGCGTGCAGGGGAGCACGCGGCGCTGCGATTGCCTGGCCTCCTTTAGGCCTTCTTCTCGGTCTTCTTTGGCAGCAGGACGGCCTGGATGTTGGGCAGGACACCACCCTGTGCGATGGTGACGCCCGACAGGAGCTTGTTGAGCTCCTCGTCGTTGCGGATGGCAAGCTGCAGGTGGCGCGGGATGATGCGCGTCTTCTTGTTGTCGCGGGCCGCGTTTCCGGCCAGCTCGAGCACCTCAGCCGCGAGGTACTCCATGACGGCGGCGAGGTAGACGGGCGCCCCGGCGCCGACGCGCTCTGCGTAGTTTCCCTTGCGCAGGAGGCGGTGGATTCTGCCGACCGGGAACTGGAGCCCAGCCCTGCTTGAGCGGGACTTTGACTTGCCCTTGACTTTGCCTCCCTTTCCGCGTCCGGACATGGCGATGGGCTAGCGACGGTGCACACGAAACGGAAACGAAAACGACCGGTGCGAGCGGCAGCGAGTCGAGCAGCGGAGTGCGCGCCGGCGCACTCACTCACTCACTCACTTTTACTTGCGAGCGATCCTTTGCTCGTGAAGGGGCAGGGTGAGCATCGGGTGCTATTCCTGCAAATATTTACTTATAAGATGTGGGAGGGAACTGACTTATTTCGGGCTGGCCTATCGGATGCGTTGCATCCATTGGTTGTTGCAAGGTTTTTATGCTTGCAACAGGTCGGGCCAACGTGTGGTCGGCCTGTGGTGGATTTGGTGGCCCAGTGCCTGGATGAGCCTATTGTGAGACCTGTGGGCCTCTTGATAAAACTGTCGCGCTGATTGTCGGAAGCGATCTCTCAGCAGAGGTATACCAGTTTGTTGGTGTAGCTGGGCAGTTGGGTAGCGCCAGGGTAGACGGAGGGCGAGCCGAAGTGCTCGGTTCTGCACCCTCTGGAGCTCAACAATGTGGGTTTCGGCCGCATTTCCCCACACCACGGCAGCGTACTCCAGCACCGGGCGAACCAGTGCCAGGTATAGGGTGATGCCGTGGCGAGGGGGAAGCGTCGAAGTCGGGTTGAGTAGAGGGTACAGGACACGAAGACGCCCTGCAGCCCTACCCTTTGCCTCCTGTATGTGGGGGCGCCATGTTAACCGCTGGTCTAAGGTTACCCCGAGGTATTTCGCGGTTTTACACCACGGGATGGGGCCTCCCGTGATCGTCACCGGCTCTAAGTCACGAGGCAGCATTCTCTTTGTGAATATTACTGCCTGACTTTTGGCAGCATTAAATTTCAGCCGCCATTTCGTCGACCAGCTTCCTAAAGCCTCACACCCTAGCTGGAGACGCCGTCTCATTTCTTGCAGGTTCATGCTCCGGACGAGCAGCGCAGTGTCGTCGGCATATAATGCGAGCGACACCCGCGCCACTCGCGGAGCATCTGCGGTGTAGAGGGAGTACAGCAGGGGGCCGAGTACGGACCCCTGCGGCACTCCAGCCTGGATCGGTCGTTGAGTAGACACACCCTCCTCAAGGCGCACATGAAAGGTCCGGTCTTCGAGGTAGGACTTCAGTAGCACCCCGTGCGACGTCGGGATCCCGTGCACGAATAGTTTGTACACGAGCCCGTCGTGCCACACGGAGTCAAATGCCCTAGAGACGTCCAGGAACACCGCCCCAAGGTATTCCCGGGTCTCCAGGGCTCTCATGGCTTCCTCCACGACACGCATGAGTTGGTGTACTGTGGAGTGGCCCCTGCGAAAACCGAACTGTTCATCTGGAAGCAGATGTTCGGCCTCCACGTGTCTGAGGAGGCGTTTGGCGTAGAGGCGCTCGAATACTTTCGAGAGTGTGGGCAGGAGGCTGATCGGGCGGTAGGAGGCCGCCAGACGGGGGTCCTTGTCTGTCTTAGGGATTGCTACCACTTCCGCGTGTTTCCACTCGGAAGGGTAGATTCCCGTGCGTAGGATGGTGTTGAAGATGTCTGCGAGCGTCTGGTATGCCTCTGCTGGGAGTTCGCGCAGGAGGATGCCGACGATGCCATCATCCCCTCCCGCCTTTTTTGGGCTGATTGTCCGTAGCTGCAGGGCCACTTCTTCCACTGTTATCAGCTCAACGTTGTCTCCGTCTTCTCTGGCCGCTAGGAAGGTGGGGAGCTGTGTTTCTACCAGGCGAACGTGATCGGCGTCCACGACGTCCGCCACGGGCGTGAAAGACGCCGCGAAGTGGTCGGCCAACACGTTCGCCTTTTCATCGGGGTGGCTGAAGACCTCCTGGCCTACCTGAATTGGTGGGACGCGCCTACGTCGTCTCAAAAATGATTTTGCGACGCGCCAGGCGTTGCCGTCAGCAGGGTCAAGGGTTTCCACTAGGGCCGCCCATTCCCTGTTTCGGTGGGCCTCGACTGCAGCCTTGATCTCCCGGCGCATGTGGTTCAGCCGGGCCTTCGTGTGACGTTGGCGTGTAATTTGCCACTCTCGGAAGAGCCGGTTTTTCTCCCGGATCGTCTCCCTGATTTCGGGCGGGAGGCGACGGGAGTTTACCAGTGGATGTTGTGCGGGAGGCGGTGAGGCTGCCTCGGCGGCCTGGAGCAGTTTTTCGCTCAGGTACTGCAGGGCAGTGTCCGTGCCAACCTCGGAAGGGTCTGGGGCGTCTGTCAGGAGAGGGAGGACCTCCTCCTGATAGCGCTCTCGATTTAGGTGCCTGAAGTTCGGACGACGTGGCGGAAGGGCCGCACCGACGATGTCCACGTCATAGATCACTGGGACGTGATCTGATGACAGTGCACAGCGCGTCGATGCGGAGATGTGGTGCCCTATACCTTTGAGAATTGCTATGTCCAGCACATCGGACAACAGATCCTGGCGAGCTGGGAAGATGGTATGTTCGAATGGCCCCAGAGCTATGGCGCCGTTTCTCTGGGCAGCTCTGAGGAGACGGCGGCCATTGGCATTTGTGAGGCGGGAGTTCCATTCCGCGTGCTTCGAGTTGAAGTCACCCGCAATGAAAACCCGCCCCCCAGCCGCCAGTAGCGCGTCGATATCCTGGTCGGCAAGAGTAGCGCGTGGGGGCTTATAGGCAGCAACGAAGGTTATCTGTCCTATTGCGGTGGACACGCTGACTGCTGTGGCTTCCACCGATACTAGGTCAGGGAGGTGGGTGGCATGGTGCATCAGTGCACGTCGAACATACACGGCTGTCCCACCACCGGCAGTCGGCCTATCATAGCGGTAACAGGCGTAATTGGCTGCCCTGACTTGGACTCCAGGCTTAAGGTGGGTTTCGCAAACGAGACATATATCAACTGCTTCGTCCTGCAGAAAGTTGCGAAACTCACCTTGTTGCCTTACCAGGCCGTTTGCGTTGAATCCGCAGACGGTTAGCCCATGTATGTGCGGGTTATCCATGGTGTGGGGCTGGGACGGTGCTGGCCTGGAGGGCCGCCGTGACTGCCTGCACTAGTACTGGGAGTTGCTGGAGCATTGACGTCAGCGAGTGCAGGAGGGCATTTAGCTGTGTTGTCTCCAAACAGGGTTTATTGTGGGGTTCAGGAATGGCTGTTGCAGTATTCTGAACCGGCGGGATGTGTGCAGCAGGTGCCGTGCGACTGGCCACCTGTGCGTTTGCCTGACATGTTTGGTGTGGGGAGCTGGGGGTGGGACGCAGTGGGCCCTGACTGCAGTCTTTGGTGCTTGTTGCGGGTTGTGTGGGGCCTGGCTGGGCTGCTGGTGACTGGTTTGTGGCAGCCGGCTTGTTCGTGGCGTCTGGGGGTGCTTGCTGTCGCTCCTGGTGGGCTGGGGCCGCGCCTTTTGCGGCTGTGGCGTAGCTGGTGCCTTGCTGGACTGGGCGTGACGTTCCACGTCCGCGTCCGCGGCGCCTGGTCTTTTTAAATAGGTTGCAGCCCCTGTAGCTGGCCACGTGTTGTTCACTGCAGTTGCAGCATTTCGGCGGTTCATCTTTGCTCTTTTTGCAGTCTCTGCTTTGATGGGAGCCCGCGCATTTGACGCAACGGGCAGGCATTGTGCAGAAGTGTGCCACATGATCCAGGCCTTGGCACGAGAAGCACTGTGCTCTTCGCCCCTTGGCCCGGAGCGGCTCAACTTCTACGTCAACTGTAGCTATTGTTTTAAGTTGAAATATCTTTCTGGCCTCGATGCTGTCCACCAGGACAACGAGGAACAGTGGCATGTCCCTCCGTGTCCTGGGTGACTTCATGAGGCCTGCTGATCTAACGCTGTACCCCAGGGCGAGGAGTTCCTCCTTGAGGTGATCAGGTTCCATACTCATGGGCAAACGGCGGAAGACTACCTTCAGGAGAGGGAGCCGCTCTGCATCGTGAGTGTAGCAGAACAGCCCCTCCTCCCGAATCTTACTCATGGTTGCGCGGTAGTCGTCCATGTTTGCAGGTGTGATGCGCAACATCTCGCGCCCAAGGGACTTTATTTTGGGTGGTGCGGACACACCATCAGAGAATTTTTCTAGGAAGGCTCGAAAGGTGTCCTTCCAAAGGACATTGATTGGTGGTGGGGCCACCCTTTTGGGCGGCCTTGGCGCTTCCTCCATAGCCTCGGTGTCGATTGGGGCGGACTCGAACGAGTTTGCCGTCGGGAGCGGCTGCACCTGCTCGAGCTTCCTTGCCCGAGCCGTGTGCTTCCGCTTGGGGACGACAAACTCATCTTCTTCCTCCTCTGCGGCTTCAATGTCTTCTGTGGCGCCTTCAGGCGCGGTTTGCTTCTTCTTCTGCTGCGGCATTCTGTGGGCAGAAGAAGGGGTGTTTTCGGACGACTCATCGTCATCCGCCGGCCTTTTTCGCGATGGGAGTGAGACTTCCATAGCCTCGCCATCGTGGATTAATTTTTCCAGGTTGGCTTCTGGAATAACGTCCTCGTGAGATGCTGCTGGCAGGTCAGCAGCCTCTTGACTGGCCTGTACCGTGGGGGGAGCCAGCAGGGCAGTGGGTGCATGAGACGCCACGCCTGGTGGCTCTGCTCCCTTCGGGGCCGCCTCCGGCAGTGCAGTGTCCTCTTGCGTGGACACGCCTGGCGGGGCTCCCGGCGGTACCTTGGCCTCTTCACTGGCTGCGCCTGGCAGTGCGGCGGCGAGGTCGTACTGTAAGAACCTTATGTAAGCCTTTTCCGCGGCCTCGCGTTCTGAGGCGGTGGCGGCTTTGGCCATGCGGTTCATTACAACAAAGAGTTCGACCGGTGTGAGTGGGCGATACCCTGGAGGAGCGGTCGCGGGGGTCGGGGCATTGGAGGCCGCCGCCAGAGCGTGCTCTGACGCGGCGACCACCGCCGCGACGTTCGCAGCGATGTTATTGCCTTCCATGGGCAAGACAGGAGCTCTTGTGGGTGGGTGCTAAGCGAGTGAGCGCGGACTGGTCCCACGTGAAGGGGGTCCTGACTCACGGCGTGCCCTAACAGTCCCTAGGCGCAATACAAATTGATACTGATCAATTTGTATTGCAGCCACGATAACGGTAACACACAATTTTGCCGCTAGACGAACTCGCAAGCGAGTCGTTAGCTGGAGAAGTCCGCTACCGCTTCTGCCACGTGGCCACCTTCGGCCCGCGTGCCTTGACAAAGGCGCGCGAGAACAAAGGCGCTCGTGAACAAAGGCGCGCGACGGACAAAGCGCTGCGAAGAGCCCAAGCGACCTGACGCTGCGGCGGCTCGGCGCAGACTGACGCGCCGGCGCAGCCGGGGTGGGGGTGCTTTATGGGCTCGGGTGCGGCGGCCGGTTGCGCGCGCGCCCCATTGGTCGGCGGCCGCAACAGGGCGAGCTGGTAAAGGTGCGGCGGCGGCTGGCGGCGGGTGCCACTGTGTGGGGAGACGCTGACTAGAGCGGAGCGCTTGCTACTGGTGTTGCTGCTGCCGTACGTTGGTTCGAGATGCCGCCCAAGACTAGCGGGAAGGCCGCCAAGAAGGCTGGCAAGGCGCAGAAGAACATTTCGAAGGGCGACAAGAAGAAGAAGCGCAAGAGGAAGGAGAGCTATGCCATCTACATCTACAAGGTGCTGAAGCAGGTGCACCCTGACACGGGCATCTCGTCGAAGGCGATGAGCATCATGAACAGCTTCGTGAACGACATTTTCGAGCGCATTGCGGCCGAGGCTTCTCGCCTGGCGCACTACAACAAGCGCTCGACCATCACGTCCCGCGAGATCCAGACCGCTGTGCGGCTGTTGCTGCCTGGCGAGCTGGCCAAGCACGCCGTGAGCGAGGGCACGAAGGCGGTGACCAAGTACACGAGCTCCAAGTAAGGAGGTGGCTCTGGAATGGAAGGAAGGATGGAGAGAGAAGGCTCCTCCGTTGCGAGAGCGGCAAAACGGCCCTTTTCAGGGCCACCAACTTGCCTTTTGCGGGAAGGGCGGAATTGTTGTTGTTGTTGTTTGTGTGGACGGCTGTGATGTATGTGTGCATTTTGATTGTGGGTGGGGGGGCGCGTCAAAGCGTGTTGCGCGGGGTACGGCCACGAGGTTGGTCGCCGTGGCGTGGAATGGTGGCACGCCTCGTTGGCGTGGTTTTTGACCCATTGGTGTTGTTGGTGTGTGTGTGTGTGTGTGTGTGTTACCCGTCTGCGAGGGGGGACAGTGTGATCGGCGACTTTTGTGTCACCGTAACGACGGCCGTTTGCGGGTTTGTTTTTTTGCACATCATACATGGCGAGGGTGAAATGTGAAATGTTTTTGTTTGGTTTTTTTTGCCGCCCACTATTCCCTTTGCTGTACGCCGAGTTTGACAATGGTGCGACGTAACTGCAGCGTGGAGGTGTGTGAGTGACGTTGAAATGAACGTGCCATTAAGACGCATTGTTGTTGTATTGTACTGTACGTGTACGGCGACACGCACGATGATGTACCATTCGACTCTGATGTTTGATAGCCGTGTCTGACTGATTGCGTACGACGCACGCACACCGATGTCGTCATTCAAGATGCACGCTAGACGACGACGGCGGCGGCGGCGGCGGTCGTTTGTTTGGCGAATGTCTGTACACGTGTTTGTCTGTGTCCATCCGGTATGTATTTGTTTGTTTGAAAGTGTTTTGTGTGTCGGTGACGTGGTCCGATCCGTCGCCCCCTGAGTAACTGTCGATCGGCGCGATAGACCGGCGTCACGCAACTGAACCGAAGTCTTGGGCACACCCGTCATACTGTTGTACACCGTCGCGCTGAGAACGGTAACGAAAGGTTGACTTTGATCGGTCGAATGTCTGGGCAGAACGTGAGGAATGAGGCAAGAGTGCAAGGAGGGGGGGCAAAAGAGAGAGGAAGGGAAAAAGGGGAGAAACGCATTCGTAGAGCAACGGAACGTTCCCGTGTCGGAGGCGTATTGGAGCCGCACTGAAATGCGTTTAACGGCGGCGCGGCTGCAAGTGTCTGCCGTGGTGAACGTTACCTTTGACGGCTGCATTGGGCTTTGCCTTTGCTTTTGCTTTCGCTTTCGCTTTCGCGTTCGCTTTCGCGTTCGCTTTCGCTTTCGCTTTCCCGGATGTACGTAACGTTTGTTGATATGGTTCTGAGGAAGAGTGTATGACAGTGCCGTGCCGTCCATGTTCGTGTGCCCTCCCATTGTGTGTATGCTATTGTCTGTGTACTTGAATGATGTATGTAGGTGTTAGTGGACATGTTTTACCAGTGGGGGGAAATGGATCGTCGATAGTTGCCGTCACTCTGTCACGGTCGAGATGACGCACCCTCCGTACAGAAAGGTGTCGAGAAAGTGAGTGTGTGTGTGTGTGTGTGTGTGCGTCCGTGAATTGGCAGTGTTTGGAGGTGGGCGTGCCCTGGATGTGGCCCGGAAAAGGCTGTTCGTTTAGGCGGTAGTGTTGTGTGGACAGGGGAGGGGCATGCGTAACGCTGCTGGCATGGCATTTCGGGAGATGGGAGGGGGCAAACGAGGAAACGAGGAGCGGCGGCCAAAGACGGGACGGGGAGGGGCGCGGTGTGGGTGGCTTGCGCCTGTGCTCGGCGTTGTGGTTTGTGCAAAAGAGGAGGAGAAAAACAATGTGAGTTGCCAGGGAGGGGAGCGGTGTTGTGTTGTGGTTGTCGTGGTGTAGCCGCAGACGCGGCTGTCAGTGAACGTGGCGAGACGGACGGATGCGCGGAGGGGCGGGGGCGGCGCATTTCGCCGGTGCCGTGCCGTGCCGTGCCGTGCCTGAAAGCCGCGTGGTCGCTGTGTTGTTGGTGGCGTGGGGGCGAGGAGAGTACCGTACGGGTGTGCTTGTGCGCCGGAAACGGCACACTGCGCCCGCCCGTCTTGGAGGCTGATGGCTGTGGTGTGGAAATGGGGCGCGGTGATGTTGAAGCAGTTGAAGAACAGAAAAGAAACCAAGAAAACGGAAGGCGTGATGCGGCGGTGGTGGTGAGAGCGGGAAAAACAAAACAAAAAAAGAAAAAAAAAACAACAAAAAAAAAGAAGGAAAAACAACAAGAAACAAAAAAGAAAACAAAAAGTCTATCAATATTAAAATGTAAATGGAAATGGAAATGGACCCAGGTATAACCTCCCTGCACAAATAGCAGAGAGTCCGATGATAATAAAAATGTGCCAGAATGTTAACGTCCCTACAAAACAAACCCAACGATAATATTAATGAAAGAGTGAACCGTATGTAACATTGCAACAGACATAATGAAACCTGATAAATTGTATAAGGGCAGCAGCGTTGACCTTTGGCCCTGTATTCAGAAATAAAAAGAGCCAAAGATCGTTACCCCAATGAAAAAGACACTGAAACACGTATGTAACATAGTAGCGATGGCGAGACATTGTAGCATCTGTGACCAGAGAGTTTGCGCTGGACTGCGCGAGTGTTGCGAGCGGTTCTCAGTCAGTCAGTCAGTCAGTCTGTCAGTAGTCGTTGCGAGTCCGTAGCTCTGTGTAGTTGAGGGCTGTACTCTGTCAGTAGTCGTCGCGTGCAGTACGCTAATAGTCGTCATGCAGAGCGGTCGGTCAGTAGTAGCAGCCGAGTGCGGTTGTGTGATGTAGGCGGTCGGCAACACTGGTCAAGATGGTGAATAAGGTATACTGTTAATTAATATAATCATTAGATAATGAAAAATTGTATTTATTGTAATTATTCTCCAACAAGTTCCCCAATAATAATTTTTATTTCAAAAGCATTTTTCAAACATTAAATTTTTTATTGAACTAAAGAGTTCGTTGCACTTCACATTTCATTCCACTTCTTTGAAGAAAAATGTCACTAAAATCACAAAAAAAGAGAATATTATTATTTGCAATGCAGTTCCTCCAAGCGCTGCGCAACAACCAGAGCAGAAATGTGACATCCATTTATTCGGAGGTAAGACTTTAATTCTGATTGTTTTGCACAGGGCCAAAGACCGATATTTCGGTTTAATTGAAGTTTCTTGTCACTGAACGGACCTTTGTAAATGTTGTGTGAAGACTTTATATTTGAGTCAGATTGCGAATTTCACATTTTTGTTGCCATTTTCAGTACCTCTCATTGTGGGCGAGGTTACAATTAGCGCAATGTCCATTAGCATCCGTAAATAACATTGTCCATTATTTTAAATTTTGCTGGGAGGTTACAACACACACACAAAAAAAAAAAAACAAAAAATTGCATTTATATCCGCTCCTCAATTGTAGATACCCCTTACACAGCTGTGTGCAATGAATGAGTGCTGGCTGGTAATTAATTGCACTCCTTGGAGGGAAATGCCATAGGAAGTAGTCTTTAAAAAGTGAATGTTTTTCGTTAAGAGACAAAAGTTACTTTAGAAAAAAAGTAATAGTGGGGCTTTTGTTGTTGAACAAAAGAAGTACAATGAACATACGTTATCAGATTTGCGCAATGCAGCGTCACACCACCTTTTGATTATAACACAATATACTATACATCGTCCCGAACCGTGACCAGAGTCGCGAGACGAGCAGAGCACGCCGCCGACGCCCGCTCAGTACAACCGTCCACCCGCTACTACTGTCGACCGACTACTACCTCTCCCGACTCGCGCTACAATATATATATAACAACTGTTCCTGGCGACCCGGTGCGTGCCACTACTGTCGTCTGGCGCGGTCCAAGCGCCGACTAGCAGCGATAAAGAACTCTCTGGTCAGACAGAGATGCTGTCATGCCTCGCCATCGCTCTGGTAATGAATACATACGTGTTGCAGCGTGCGTACCACCGGAACACGCAGTGGCGGAGCCAAAGACTGTGTTGTCGAGGTCGAGTGCGAGCGGGAAGAGAGGCAGCGTCGGCACGGAGATGCAAGCGAGCGCGAGACGCACGGGGGCTGCGGCGTGGCGCGTTTGCGGTCGGCGCCTTTGGTGGCAACGGCCGGGACAAGCAGCGGTGTATGGTGTGGTGCGGGGCGGACAGGGGCGGAGGCGGCGCGACGACGGCATGGGGGCGAAAACGGGACGGGGGACGGCGGATGTTGAGAGGCGTCACGCGCGGACAGGACACAGACACAGAGACACACAGATTGGAAAGGGAGGGTGCGCGGTAGTAGTTGGGAATGTGCGTACCGTGCGGGATGGGAGTGGGCGAGGAACACGGTCGTGGCCCCTGTTTTGGGTGCGTGTGATGACGTCGGTGTGTTGTGGGAAGGGAAGGTGCTGTGGCGGCGGCGCGTAATGGGCGTAGGCCGAAAAGAGAAAGGAACGTGGGCAGTGTGTTGGCAAGCGTCGGTTCGACTGCGACGTTGATGGGCAGGGCAGGGCAAGGTTAATGGTGGTAGGAGTAGGCGTGTGGGCGCAAAAAATCTGCCGCTGCAGGCGGTGCCGTAACCGCCATGGCGGGAAGGAGAGAGGGCCAAAGAAAGAAAGAAAGAAAGAAAGAAAGAAAGAAGAAAACAAAAAAAAAAAAAGGAGGGGGGGGGGCGAAAGTGGAGAGGCGGTGGTGTGAGAAGGGCGGGGGCGGAAGGAAGGCAGGAAGGACAAGAGGCGAGGCGACGGCTTGCTTTGTGTATCGGTCGGTCTCTGGCTATGCTTCGTTTTCTGCAGCAGGGTCGGTGCGCGGCGTGGCTCGCGGCAGTGGGAACGCCTGGTGGCTGGACGGCCAGCAATGCGGTTGGATGGGCGGCCACAGCACCGCACCTGTGCCCGAGGAGGAGACGCTGGCGGCGGGCCCTGAGGTGAGGCCGGCTCGGCTGGGGCTGTGGATGTGTAGGTGTGCGCCGCTGCTGCAACAACGAGTAAAACGCGAGAAGGAGGGATGGCGGTAGAGAGAGAGAAAAAAAAAAAAAAAAAAAAAAAAAAAGGTCGTGTTGTGTTGATGCGCAGGCAGACGCGTACAGAGGGACGAGCCCGGTCTGCAGCAGGGTGTGGCCGTGCCGAGTGCAGAGCAGCGGCGGCTCGGTTCGGTTCGGCCCGGCCCGGCCCGGCGGGCCGCGCTGTTGTCGCGGACGTGAGCGCCCCCTGGCGGGTGGCCGGAGGCGGCGCGGCGTGTTGGACGTGTGGCTGGTGGCAGTGCACAATTTGCGAGTGGCTGGCGGTGTGGTGTGGCGGTTGGCGCGTCGGGCGGCGGAGAGGTATGTGTTGCGGGCGCCCTTTGCTGCGCTGCGTCGTTGCGTGTGCCGTACAGGGCGGGCGCTTGTCGACTGTGTGGGCGGTGTGGCGAATTGGCGTGAAACGGCTGCCGAGAGGTGTGTGGTAGCGAGCCGGTCGGTGGTGTCAGTGCGAAGGGGAATGTGCGTGCGTTTGGCGGTTTCGGTGTGCTTTTTGCGGCGTGAGAGTGGGAATTAGTGGGGCCGGCTGTTGTGTTGGTTCCTTGTGTCTTGTGTCGCGTAGCTTGATGGCAACGTGGAAGGACGCCGGTTTCGTTTCGAGCCTTGCGTGTGGTTGTCGACGTTGACTGGTTGGCGTGTGCCGATGCACGTGCATGTGTGGGTCGCGAGTGCGTTTTTGGCTGGCTGTGTGTGTGTGTGTGTGTGTGTGTGTGTTTTGGGGGGGAAGGGGGAGGCGGTGGTGAAAGTGCAGTCGTTGCCACGGGCGTCGTCGGGTGGGGCTGGGGCTGGGGCTGTGCGTCGTGGCGGAAAGGTGGTAGGTTGCGGGAAGCGAGCCCGTCGTTGACGGTGTCGCGTGAGTTGTGAATCGAGTGGGGCGCGGGGCGCGGGACAGGAGCAGCGTGCCGCTGCGTCGTGGTCGTCAGCAGAGGCTGTGCGTGTGCTTGTCCTTTTTGTGGGCGGTTCGTGCGAGGCGTTTTTGTTTTGTGTTGCCCTAGTTGTTAGTTTATTTTGTTTGTGTTTGTTATTTTGAGACGACGACTGGTTGGCGGTGTGCGCTTCCCGTGTCGTTTGTGTTGTTTGGTTTTTTTGTTTTTGTGTGTGTTTTTTTTTTTTTTTTTTTTGCACTGGGCCCCGGTGGGTGGGTGCGTGTGTGTCGATTGCCGGCTGGCGAAAGGTGCGCCATCGGCGGGGTGGGTCGCCGGCACAAGTAGAGGCGGCGGCGTTGTTGCTGTTGTTGTGTGGTGTTTGTTTTGTTCGGCTGTGTCGGCGAGCTGTGTTGCGGTGCGTGTGAATGGTGGTGCAAAAGTGCTGGCGTTGGGGCTGCGACTGCGACGGCGGCGAGCCGCGGGCGCGCCATTGATAGTGATGTTGTGAACAGCGGCTGTGTACGGTAGTGGTGTTGTTGTAGCACGACGTGCATCCGGGCCGGCGCGGAAAGCGCAGTTGCGGGCGGTTGCCCTTCGGTGCCAGCCATGTCGCGTGAGCGGCGGGTTGCTCTGGTGTCGACACGTGGTGCTCTGGGTTGTTGTGTGGTGCCCTTTGGCCGGTGGGGGTGGTTCGCGTGTGTCTCGTTCGCGCTCGGTGTCTGGTCGTGGTCGTGCTGCTCCCCCGTCTGTCGGCGGTTTCCGACGTCGTCTGTACGTTTTTGTTCGTTTGCGGCGTGCCTGCCGACGTCGTCCCGTCGCGACCTTTCAACCGAAAGTGTGGCGCCCGAAGGTGAACGAACGTAACCCTGACCTCGGCGCTTTACGCTGAGCCGAGCGAACCGAACCGAACCTAACCTGTGGTGTGGCGAGGTGAGCTCAGCCTGTGAGCCCCTAACGTCTACGTAAGGTAAGCTGTCCGGCTCACGCCTCACGTTTGAACGCTTTTTTAACCTACGTTTGACGCTTCTTAACCTAGCACTGACCCCTTAACCTAACGTGTAACCTAACCTAACCTAACCTCTGACGCCTGACGTGTTTGAATGCTTAACCTAAGTTTGACGCTTAACCTAACCCAAGTCCCCTTAACCTAACCCACGTCCACCTAACCTAACCTAACGTAGACGTGTAAACGTAATGTGTAACGCGTAACGTGTAACGTGTAAGGTCGGCTGTCGTGTGTGCTTGACGGCAGATTGGGTTGGTCTGTAGATTGGGATTGCGGTTTGCCTCGGTCGAGGGGTTGGGTCGGAAGCGGCGAGGGGCGGCGGCGCCTGTTGCGCAGGCGGCGTCCGTTTGCGGCGGGCAATTGTTGAGAAACGGCTGTGAATGTTGGCGGGCGAGAGGAGGAGGACGGCGCGCGATGTGGCCCGACGGCTGCGGGCCGATCGGGAAACGGCGGGAGGGCGACGGAAGGCGATGGGGCGGCGGAGGCGCGTTTGCACGGCCGTCATCGCCGCACGCCTCGGCTTGTGTGGCTGTGGCGCCGGCCGCGCTGGCCGGGCTGCCGCGGCGACGGTGTGGGAGTTTTGCCGAAGGTTTGGCCATTGTGGCGGGTCGTCGGCTGGGGCTGTGGGGGCGGCATTTGGGCGGGGGCGGCGATTCTCGGCGGGCCGACCCAGGCTGTAGCGCGCGGTAGCTGCAGTTTGGCCGTGGTTTGCGGCGCTGCCGTGGCGACTGGTTGGCGACTGTGGTGTGGCTGTGTGTAGCCCCATCCTCGGTGGTTTGAAAGGCGCGGGCGGTTGTGGCGCAGGTTTGGGGCTGCTCCGCACAGGCTGTCGGACGTTGGGCGGTAGCAAGCGCGGGAGGCGCGGCGCGGCGGCGCGCAGAGTGGCGGCCGCTCTCTCGGCCGTCCGCGCCCGCCCGCGACACTGGCTGGGCCTTGTGATTCTCTCATCGGACTCCGAGCAGCTTGTGCTGTGTGTCGATCACCTAGGGGCGGCGTTATTACTTCGCACCTGGTGATCGGAGCGCAAAATTGTCGTGCCGTCAGGGTGTTAGGGCGAGATAGGTGGCAGGAGAACGTGCCCGGACTAGCTGGGACTAGTAATGAGTAGTACAGGGAAAGATGAAGACCCAGGGCCTCAGACGCGGGGGCCCGACCGGGAGCAGGCCGGCCCCCCGCGCGCTGTACGTCCGCGGCCTTCGAGGCAAAGATTTAGTAGTAGGGCCGAGGCCGAGCTCGCGGGTAGGTCTGAGCCTAACTCCAACACCACACAAGATACAGACGTAGAACTAGCAATACGACAGCAGATTCAGAAATTACAAGCACAACAAGACAACAACATGGAGACACTTCGAAATGATAAACCAGCCAATCACGACGCACCACGTTCGGACACTGACAAAAATTCAACAAATGAAGACACCAACCAAACATATGACGACGATAACTGCTCACAATATTACCGCTCATCCGACTCTGAAATTTCTGAAACAGAAGACATGGAACAGGACGATGGGGAAGGGGAATTCCAAACCCCTCCCCCACGTAAAACAGCGAAGAGGAAAAACACAGAAGATGACACCGTACCACACAAACAATTCTCCATCCAGACTGAAAACAGATTTGAACCTCTTTCACCTCCACCTCAGCGAAGCAATAGCAATGTAAATCCAGTACCGGCACCCCATCCAACTCCATCATCATCAACTGCTCCCCAAGCTACCACCAGAAAACCAAGAATCCCGCCTATCACAATTCAGTACAAGGGACATTACTTAACGCTCAATGCCGCACTCAAGAAACATATGGACGGACCAATACAGGCGATCTACAAAGGAGACACAATCAAGTACCATTTCGATTCATTGAAGGACCAAAGAACAGCACTCGACTTTTTCCAGCACCACAACATTTCCAACTTCACGCACCAACCACAGCACGAAAGACAGTTAAAAGTAGTAATCAAAGGTCTACCTGAAACAGTGACAGAAGCTGAAGTAGATAAAGACTTACGAGACCTCAACTTTATGCCGCGCAACGTCCACCAATACAAGAAGAGAGATAATAACACGAAACAACTCAGACCCATGGATGTATTCTGTGTAACGCTTGACCGGAAACCAGAAAACGATGCCATCTATCATGTCCGATACATCCTTGATACGAAAGTAACAGTCGAATCATACCAGAACAAAGATGGTCCTCCGCAATGCAAAAAATGCCAGGGATTTTTCCACACTGCAAATTACTGCTCCATGCCCACTCGCTGTGTCCGCTGCGGTGGCGCACATAGAGCACGAGACTGTAACCTTCCAGTTAATGCCACCTCATACTGCGTTAATTGCAAACAAGACGGCCACCCCGCATCTTTTCGCGGCTGCGAAGAATTTCAGAAAGCAATCCGGATATACAACGCACAACGACCAAGAACCACCACTCCCACAGTAGCAACAATCCAACCAACCATTAAACACACACCAATGCCAACTCCAGCTGAAGCCAGCCGCAGAGGACGGAAAACATGGACAAATATTCAGACAACCCAGGAATCACCTTCAACCACCCAGGCTCACCAGACAACAAACTCAACCTCAAACCAATCAACTGGACCTGCTTCCTTCCTCGACTTCCTAAATCATATGACAAATTTCTGGAAGAATTCACAGTGGACGAACTTCATTTCAATCATTACCACCACATTTCAAAATTTCATGACTGCACCAGACTTAGTATCTAAAGTAATGGCAATTGTCGGCGGAATCATGAAATTCTTTGCAACCGACAATGGAAATTAGACCAACCAAGAGCCAAAACCTCCGTTTTTGTAATTTTAATGCGTCAGGGATTCACAACAAAGCAGACTTACTAAATGAATTTATTGAAGACAATAAGATTGACATACTATTTGCCACGGAAACTCATTTACGTCCATCACAGTCATTTAAACTTCGCAATATGATATGCCACCGAACAGACAGGACTAATCGACAGGGAGGCGGAACAGCCATCTTCATTCGATCTCATATTCGACACAACCCGGAAATCACGCCACAGATGACATCTCTAGAAGCCACAATCGTAAAAATTGAAACAACACAAGGGAAAGTAACCCTGGTGGCTGCATACCTCAGCCCCAGAGTTACACTCGAAGAAAACGACCTACTCCAAATATTTGACAATAACAATAAAATTTTACTGGCCGGAGATTTAAATGCTAAAAACACTACCTGGAACTCGCGAAGGAACAATGCACGTGGAAACACACTTTATAACTTACAAGGAAGACTGAACGCCGTAATTTCCGCTCCTCAAGACATCACCCACATTCCATTCAATCACCGCCAGCAACCCGACGTCCTGGATATCTGTATAACCAAGAACCTCGATCCTGATTTACATCTCCGAACCCTTCAAGACCTCACTTCTGACCACCTACCAGTAATCGGCCACATCGGAAATGCAATAGAACCGCCTCACCCACGACACAAAACCATTATCAATTGGGACCAGTTTCAGAGATGGCTGAATAACAACATTCGTCCCACATTGGACCTAACTACCACACAAAAAATAGAAGAAGCTATCGGAATGTTAACAGACAAAATTAAAACAGCATATAAAAAAGCTTCTGCAACTACAATATTTCCCGAATCAAACACTCACAATCTGCCACCACTCATACAAGATCTAAAATACCTGAAAAACGCAGCTAGACGCCGATGGCTCCACACTCGAAACCCGGACGACAGAAGACAGTTAAACAGACTAAAAAAGCAAATCCATCACCGAGTACAGGAATGGAGAGCCGAAGTCTGGGAAGACCGCATGAGTACACTACAACTTCGTAATACAGATGACTGGAAACTCATCAAGAACCTTCGTCGTACGAAAACACACAAACCGGCTTTACTTCATAATAATAATCTCATATTCGATGCTTTTAGCCAGGCAGAACTTTTCGCAGCCACATATGAACAGCAAAATACAATAGAACCACTTGGAAACCTACAACCCGACATCATACAATATCAACAACATGTCACAACTACAGCACAGAATATCCGTCAGACACCTCCGCGCGATCTACCAGAACTTACCACTCCAGCTGAATTAAAAACAATTATCAACCGACTTGGAAAAAACTCCGCTCCTGGACCGGACCTCATATCCAACATTCATCTCCAGAACCTGCCAAGGAAACCTCTCGTCCTGCTCACCAGAATCATCAATGCCTGCCTAATCAACCAATACTTTCCTCAAGCATGGAAGATTTCTAAAATAGTACCGATACCTAAACCTGGAAAAAACCTGAAGAAACCACAGAACTATAGACCGATAAGCCTTCTCCCTACGATGTCCAAGCTCCTGGAACGTATCCTGCTCCCAAGAATCCGACAACCTTTACTCGATGGCCACATTATCCGACAAGAACAATTTGCATTTCAAGAGAAACTATCAGCCGAACTCCAGATCCTCCGTATTACAGAACACATCACCAAAAACATGAACCTCTCACGATATACAGCCGCAGTTTTTCTAGACGTTGAAAAAGCATATGACAAAGTGTGGAAGGACAACCTACTAACTAAATTAAAAGACCAGACAGACATACCCGAATGTTACATTAAAATCATTGACAGTTTTCTACAGGACCGAAGATGTTTTGTTCAAATTGATAACAAACACTCAGCTCGAAAAACATTACAAGAAGGAATACCGCAGGGTTCGGTGCTCTCGCCGACCCTATTCACAGTATACGTCAATGACATACCAAAAACTGAAACTTCGACAATAGCCCAATTTGCAGACGACACGGCACTCCTCGAGACGCACCGACGATTAGCAACGACAATAACTAGACTGCAACAACAAGTGGACCTTACAGAAAAATGGGCCAAAAGAAACAGGATTAAACTAAACCCGGAGAAGACAGTTGCCATACTATTCACACGCCGGCGCCCACAGATTCACGACCAAATTGAACTAAATGGAACGCAATTACCATGGAAAACATCCGTCAAATACCTCGGTGTAACAGTAGACAACAAAATGCTCTTCAAGCAGCATATTGAACAAAAACGTCTACGTATTTCAAGAACCATTCACGCCATTTACCCTCTATTGGCTAGCAAGGAAATGTTCCAAAAAACGAAATTAAACATATACAAAGCAATAGTAATTCCCATGATACTCTACGGCTGCTCGTCGTGGGGCATAACCAGCAGAACAAATCGGAAACCACTCCAAACACTGCAAAATAGATGTCTAAAACTTATCCTGAATGCACCATGGTGGACAAGGACTACTCGCATACATGAAGAACTTAACATGCCGACCGTCGACAGTCAAATCATCACCACAACAAGAAGACTAATCGAAAAGATTGAAAGGCTCAGACCTACCACGCAGCAATTACAGGACCTAGCAACTACAGAACCAGCCCAATGGCAAAAAATAAGAGTTCCACTCTCCATCCTTCAAGACAACTAAGAGAGGAAAAATCAATAGAACAGCTCCATCAGAACAACGAACCTTCAACAAAATATAAAAATACCAAGAAAGTGAGCCTAAAGGACCAACATAATGTGCCCAAAGGCTCTCCAAAGCAAACAAGGTGTCCCATTATTGTAAAATAAATGGTGTCCCCAATAAGCAATCCTTACCCCGCACACTTGAGGGGCCAACCTCCTCCGGAGGTAGTACCCTTGCCGACACACAACACACAAAAAAAAAAAAAAAAAAAAAAAAAAAAAAAAAAAAAAAAAAAAAAAAAAAAAAAAAAAGTGATTCTCTGCTCTGCTGCTGTGCTGTGCTTGCGTGCCTGCCGTCCCGCTCGCTCTCGCTGTGTGTTACGCGCGTCGTCGAAATGGCAGATCAGGCGGCTACGAACGAGACTGCTGCGGCACCCGCCGCCACCGGCACTACGAAGAAGGCCAAGTCTGCGTCGTCTGCGAAGAAGCCGCGCGCCAAGCCTGCGCACCCGCGCACCTCTGAGATGGTGACGGCCGCCATCAAGAGTCTGAAGGAGCGCGGCGGGTCGTCGCTGCAGGCGATCAAGAAGTACATAGCCGCGCACTACAAGCTGGACGCGGAGAAGCTGGCGCCGTTTATCAAGAAGTACCTCAAGTCGGCCGTCGTGGCGGGCGAGCTGGTGCAGACGAAGGGGAAGGGCGCGTCCGGCTCGTTCAAGCTTGCCGGCGCCGGCGGCGGGGGGGCGGCCGAGGGCGGCAAGGCTCGTGCTGGCGGTGCCAAGAAGAAGCGCGCCGCTCCGGCCAGCAAGGAGAAGAAGGGCGCCCGTGCGGCCGGCGCAAAGAAGGCTGGTGGCGTGAAGGCGGCGACCGGTCGGAAGGCGGGCGCCGCCAAGAAGGCGTCTGCGGCGTCGGCCGCTCCCGCGGGTGCGAAGAAGGCGGCTGCGGCCAAGCCGGCCAAGGCCAAGTCGCCGTCGAAGGCGAAGAAGGCCGCCAAGGTTCCGACGAAGAAGCCGAAGGCGCCGCGCCCGAAGAAGGCGACGACGCCGTCTAAGGCGAAGGCTTCGCCCAAGAAGAAGAAGTAGAGTAGAGGAGAAAGAGATGGGAATGGAAGGGTTTGGCGCTTGACTCCGTCGTCCCCACCCCCCGTCGTCGTCTAGTGGCGCGCAAGAGACGCGCGGCCCAAAACGGCCCTTCTCAGGGCCATCAAAGCACGTCGGGGAAGGTTTTGATTGTCGTGTTGCGTTTGGTGTGGGTGTCTGTCTGTCTGGCGTTTCTGTATGCCCGTGGGGATGCTGTTTGCGTGCCGTGGTGGTTGGATTGCGGGGGTCGGTGGCGGGTGTGGGCGGCGGTAGCGGTAAGCGGTGTTGTTGTTGTTGTTGTTGTTGTTGTCGTGGTTGATTGTCGCCGTGTTTGTGGCGGCGGCCGACGGTTGGTTTTCTGTCACGTTGTTTTGTTTGAATACGTTGGTTGGCTTGCCTGCGTTCGTTCTTCTCGGATGTCTGTCTTGTCGAGTCGTGTCTGGTCTTTGTTTTGTTTTGTTCCTTTGTGTGTGTGTGTGTTATGTTTTGCAACGGGGGGCACGTTGAGATGCGGAAGGAGTCGGCGGGGATTTCGGTGGCGTGTAGAGCGAGCGAGCGCGCCTGCCTGGCCGTTGGCCGTCGGAGTGGAGTGCGGGTTTTTTTGTTTTCGAAACGAAAGCGGCGGCCGGCCAGCCACCCATGCGGTGTGACGTCGGCCGTTGGGCATTGTGCGCTTTGAGCGCCGGGGAGGGATGATGTGTGATTGTTGCGCGCTGCTAGCAGGCAGGCAGAGTGAGCGGGTGTGGCGGACGGACGGGAAGTGGTGGTTTTTGTTTTTGGGTTGCGGGGCGAGAGGCAGGCGACCGACAAAGTTTGCTCGCGACGGAGAGATGTTAGTGGCCCTGAAAAGGGCCGTTTTTGTTTGTGCGGTGCGGTGCGGTGCCGCGGCGCGGTTTAGGCGCGCTCGCCGCGGATGCGGCGCGCGAGCTGGATGTCCTTGGGCATGATGGTGACGCGCTTGGCGTGGATTGCGCACAGGTTGGTGTCTTCGAAGAGGCCGACGAGGTAGGCCTCGCTGGCCTCCTGCAGGGCCATGACTGCGGAGCTCTGGAAGCGCAGGTCGGTCTTGAAGTCCTGGGCGATCTCGCGCACTAGGCGCTGGAATGGCAGCTTGCGGATGAGCAGCTCTGTGCTCTTCTGGTAGCGCCTGATTTCTCGCAGGGCGACGGTGCCCGGCCTGTAGCGGTGGGGCTTCTTGACGCCTCCGGTGGCGGGCGCGCTCTTCCTCGCCGCCTTGGTGGCGAGCTGTTTGCGCGGCGCCTTTCCGCCGGTGGACTTGCGGGCCGTTTGCTTTGTGCGGGCCATGGCGGTAGCGGTAGCGGAGCGGCGTGCGTGGAGGTTAGGTGCGGCGCGGCGTCCGGTGCTGCCTTGACAACGGGCCCGCGCGCCTCCGTGCTGCGCTTATATGCCCTCGGTTGCGCGTGGTGGGGGGAGGGCGGGCCAGAGTCTATATAGGGGGGCGGCGGGCGCGCTGGGCGCAGACCGTAGCCGACTCGCCAGCCGCTGCAGCTGCTGTTTGTGCACGTTGTTGCTTTGCCCGAGGAAGGAAGGATGACAGGCCGCGGCAAGGGAGGAAAGGGGCTCGGCAAGGGTGGCGCCAAGCGGCACCGCAAGGTGTTGCGCGACAACATCCAGGGCATCACGAAGCCCGCCATCCGCCGCCTGGCTCGCAGGGGCGGCGTGAAGCGCATCTCTGGTCTGATCTACGAGGAGACCCGCGGGGTGCTGAAGGTGTTCCTGGAGAACGTGATCCGCGACGCGGTGACGTACACTGAGCACGCCAAGCGCAAGACTGTGACGGCCATGGACGTGGTGTACGCCCTGAAGAGGCAGGGGCGCACCCTGTACGGTTTCGGCGGTTAGGCTGCGTCGCAGCGGGCGCTGGCCTTCCCGCGGCCGTGCTTGTGGGTGGGAGAGACTAGAAAACGGCCCTTTTCAGGGCCACCACACTGTTCGGAAGTTGAAAAGTGCGAAAGAGTCTGTGTTGTTGCTGCGTGTGTGCGCTGTGTTGTTTGTTTGTTTGTTTGTTTGTTTCCGTTTGAGCGACGTGATGTGACTGGGAGGGGAGAAGGAAAGGAAACGTGTCATGTGGCTGGCTGTGTGTGGAGCTGCTTCGTTTGTGTGTTTGTTATTGTGTGTCTTTGTATCGATCGCGACGGAGATGGCGGGCTGTGTGTTGTTGTGCGAGAGGCGGTGATTATTTGCTTGCGTGGTTTGTCTCTGTGTGTTTGTTTGCGGCGGCGTTGGGGTTTCCGAGGCAAGGCGTGTGGGCATAGGCGGCCGGATCAGCTGTTTCGTTCGTGTCGACGGCCGTTGCGCGCGGGAGTGGAGGGCGGTGTGTCGACACGCCTCCCTTTAACAATGGTCATTATTGCTGCCGTTGTCGGTTTGGAAGGCGACTGCGACCGTGCAAAATGTGTGTGTGTGTGTGTGTGTGTTGGGCCACACGGGCTGTGTGGACGACAAGATGGCGGACGTGCGCCGGCGGCGGCTGTGCTGTGACAGTGCAAAGTTAAAACAAAACAAGGTGCGGCGAGGACGACTGAAATTTTGCTTTGGACGTAGGTGTGTGTGGTGGCCCTGAAAAGGGCCGATTGTTGTGGGCCGAGCCGAGCCGGCAAAGCGCGTTGCGTGCAGGGGAGCACGCGGCGCTGCGATTGCCTGGCCTCCTTTAGGCCTTCTTCTCGGTCTTCTTTGGCAGCAGGACGGCCTGGATGTTGGGCAGGACACCACCCTGTGCGATGGTGACGCCCGACAGGAGCTTGTTGAGCTCCTCGTCGTTGCGGATGGCAAGCTGCAGGTGGCGCGGGATGATGCGCGTCTTCTTGTTGTCGCGGGCCGCGTTTCCGGCCAGCTCGAGCACCTCAGCCGCGAGGTACTCCATGACGGCGGCGAGGTAGACGGGCGCCCCGGCGCCGACGCGCTCTGCGTAGTTTCCCTTGCGCAGGAGGCGGTGGATTCTGCCGACCGGGAACTGGAGCCCAGCCCTGCTTGAGCGGGACTTTGACTTGCCCTTGACTTTGCCTCCCTTTCCGCGTCCGGACATGGCGATGGGCTAGCGACGGTGCACACGAAACGGAAACGAAAACGACCGGTGCGAGCGGCAGCGAGTCGAGCAGCGGAGTGCGCGCCGGCGCAGCCGGGGTGGGGGTGCTTTATGGGCTCGGGTGCGGCGGCCGGTTGCGCGCGCGCCCCATTGGTCGGCGGCCGCAACAGGGCGAGCTGGTAAAGGTGCGGCGGCGGCTGGCGGCGGGTGCCACTGTGTGGGGAGACGCTGACTAGAGCGGAGCGCTTGCTACTGGTGTTGCTGCTGCCGTACGTTGGTTCGAGATGCCGCCCAAGACTAGCGGGAAGGCCGCCAAGAAGGCTGGCAAGGCGCAGAAGAACATTTCGAAGGGCGACAAGAAGAAGAAGCGCAAGAGGAAGGAGAGCTATGCCATCTACATCTACAAGGTGCTGAAGCAGGTGCACCCTGACACGGGCATCTCGTCGAAGGCGATGAGCATCATGAACAGCTTCGTGAACGACATTTTCGAGCGCATTGCGGCCGAGGCTTCTCGCCTGGCGCACTACAACAAGCGCTCGACCATCACGTCCCGCGAGATCCAGACCGCTGTGCGGCTGTTGCTGCCTGGCGAGCTGGCCAAGCACGCCGTGAGCGAGGGCACGAAGGCGGTGACCAAGTACACGAGCTCCAAGTAAGGAGGTGGCTCTGGAATGGAAGGAAGGATGGAGAGAGAAGGCTCCTCCGTTGCGAGAGCGGCAAAACGGCCCTTTTCAGGGCCACCAACTTGCCTTTTGCGGGAAGGGCGGAATTGTTGTTGTTGTTGTTTGTGTGGACGGCTGTGATGTATGTGTGCATTTTGATTGTGGGTGGGGGGGCGCGTCAAAGCGTGTTGCGCGGGGTACGGCCACGAGGTTGGTCGCCGTGGCGTGGAATGGTGGCACGCCTCGTTGGCGTGGTTTTTGACCCATTGGTGTTGTTGGTGTGTGTGTGTGTGTGTGTTACCCGTCTGCGAGGGGGGACAGTGTGATCGGCGACTTTTGTGTCACCGTAACGACGGCCGTTTGCGGGTTTGTTTTTTTGCACATCATACATGGCGAGGGTGAAATGTGAAATGTTTTTGTTTGGTTTTTTTTGCCGCCCACTATTCCCTTTGCTGTACGCCGAGTTTGACAATGGTGCGACGTAACTGCAGCGTGGAGGTGTGTGAGTGACGTTGAAATGAACGTGCCATTAAGACGCATTGTTGTTGTATTGTACTGTACGTGTACGGCGACACGCACGATGATGTACCATTCGACTCTGATGTTTGATAGCCGTGTCTGACTGATTGCGTACGACGCACGCACACCGATGTCGTCATTCAAGATGCACGCTAGACGACGACGGCGGCGGCGGCGGCGGTCGTTTGTTTGGCGAATGTCTGTACACGTGTTTGTCTGTGTCCATCCGGTATGTATTTGTTTGTTTGAAAGTGTTTTGTGTGTCGGTGACGTGGTCCGATCCGTCGCCCCCTGAGTAACTGTCGATCGGCGCGATAGACCGGCGTCACGCAACTGAACCGAAGTCTTGGGCACACCCGTCATACTGTTGTACACCGTCGCGCTGAGAACGGTAACGAAAGGTTGACTTTGATCGGTCGAATGTCTGGGCAGAACGTGAGGAATGAGGCAAGAGTGCAAGGAGGGGGGGCAAAAGAGAGAGGAAGGGAAAAAGGGGAGAAACGCATTCGTAGAGCAACGGAACGTTCCCGTGTCGGAGGCGTATTGGAGCCGCACTGAAATGCGTTTAACGGCGGCGCGGCTGCAAGTGTCTGCCGTGGTGAACGTTACCTTTGACGGCTGCATTGGGCTTTGCCTTTGCTTTTGCTTTCGCTTTCGCTTTCGCGTTCGCTTTCGCGTTCGCTTTCGCTTTCGCTTTCCCGGATGTACGTAACGTTTGTTGATATGGTTCTGAGGAAGAGTGTATGACAGTGCCGTGCCGTCCATGTTCGTGTGCCCTCCCATTGTGTGTATGCTATTGTCTGTGTACTTGAATGATGTATGTAGGTGTTAGTGGACATGTTTTACCAGTGGGGGGAAATGGATCGTCGATAGTTGCCGTCACTCTGTCACGGTCGAGATGACGCACCCTCCGTACAGAAAGGTGTCGAGAAAGTGAGTGTGTGTGTGTGTGTGTGTGTGTGTGTGCGTCCGTGAATTGGCAGTGTTTGGAGGTGGGCGTGCCCTGGATGTGGCCCGGAAAAGGCTGTTCGTTTAGGCGGTAGTGTTGTGTGGACAGGGGAGGGGCATGCGTAACGCTGCTGGCATGGCATTTCGGGAGATGGGAGGGGGCAAACGAGGAAACGAGGAGCGGCGGCCAAAGACGGGACGGGGAGGGGCGCGGTGTGGGTGGCTTGCGCCTGTGCTCGGCGTTGTGGTTTGTGCAAAAGAGGAGGAGAAAAACAATGTGAGTTGCCAGGGAGGGGAGCGGTGTTGTGTTGTGGTTGTCGTGGTGTAGCCGCAGACGCGGCTGTCAGTGAACGTGGCGAGACGGACGGATGCGCGGAGGGGCGGGGGCGGCGCATTTCGCCGGTGCCGTGCCGTGCCGTGCCGTGCCTGAAAGCCGCGTGGTCGCTGTGTTGTTGGTGGCGTGGGGGCGAGGAGAGTACCGTACGGGTGTGCTTGTGCGCCGGAAACGGCACACTGCGCCCGCCCGTCTTGGAGGCTGATGGCTGTGGTGTGGAAATGGGGCGCGGTGATGTTGAAGCAGTTGAAGAACAGAAAAGAAACCAAGAAAACGGAAGGCGTGATGCGGCGGTGGTGGTGAGAGCGGGAAAAACAAAACAAAAAAAGAAAAAAAAAACAACAAAAAAAAAGAAGGAAAAACAACAAGAAACAAAAAAGAAAACAAAAAGTCTATCAATATTAAAATGTAAATGGAAATGGAAATGGACCCAGGTATAACCTCCCTGCACAAATAGCAGAGAGTCCGATGATAATAAAAATGTGCCAGAATGTTAACGTCCCTACAAAACAAACCCAACGATAATATTAATGAAAGAGTGAACCGTATGTAACATTGCAACAGACATAATGAAACCTGATAAATTGTATAAGGGCAGCAGCGTTGACCTTTGGCCCTGTATTCAGAAATAAAAAGAGCCAAAGATCGTTACCCCAATGAAAAAGACACTGAAACACGTATGTAACATAGTAGCGATGGCGAGACATTGTAGCATCTGTGACCAGAGAGTTTGCGCTGGACTGCGCGAGTGTTGCGAGCGGTTCTCAGTCAGTCAGTCAGTCAGTCTGTCAGTAGTCGTTGCGAGTCCGTAGCTCTGTGTAGTTGAGGGCTGTACTCTGTCAGTAGTCGTCGCGTGCAGTACGCTAATAGTCGTCATGCAGAGCGGTCGGTCAGTAGTAGCAGCCGAGTGCGGTTGTGTGATGTAGGCGGTCGGCAACACTGGTCAAGATGGTGAATAAGGTATACTGTTAATTAATATAATCATTAGATAATGAAAAATTGTATTTATTGTAATTATTCTCCAACAAGTTCCCCAATAATAATTTTTATTTCAAAAGCATTTTTCAAACATTAAATTTTTTATTGAACTAAAGAGTTCGTTGCACTTCACATTTCATTCCACTTCTTTGAAGAAAAATGTCACTAAAATCACAAAAAAAGAGAATATTATTATTTGCAATGCAGTTCCTCCAAGCGCTGCGCAACAACCAGAGCAGAAATGTGACATCCATTTATTCGGAGGTAAGACTTTAATTCTGATTGTTTTGCACAGGGCCAAAGACCGATATTTCGGTTTAATTGAAGTTTCTTGTCACTGAACGGACCTTTGTAAATGTTGTGTGAAGACTTTATATTTGAGTCAGATTGCGAATTTCACATTTTTGTTGCCATTTTCAATACCTCTCATTGTGGGCGAGGTTACAATTAGCGCAATGTCCATTAGCATCCGTAAATAACATTGTCCATTATTTTAAATTTTGCTGGGAGGTTACAACACACACACAAAAAAAAAAAAACAAAAAATTGCATTTATATCCGCTCCTCAATTGTAGATACCCCTTACACAGCTGTGTGCAATGAATGAGTGCTGGCTGGTAATTAATTGCACTCCTTGGAGGGAAATGCCATAGGAAGTAGTCTTTAAAAAGTGAATGTTTTTCGTTAAGAGACAAAAGTTACTTTAGAAAAAAAGTAATAGTGGGGCTTTTGTTGTTGAACAAAAGAAGTACAATGAACATACGTTATCAGATTTGCGCAATGCAGCGTCACACCACCTTTTGATTATAACACAATATACTATACATCGTCCCGAACCGTGACCAGAGTCGCGAGACGAGCAGAGCACGCCGCCGACGCCCGCTCAGTACAACCGTCCACCCGCTACTACTGTCGACCGACTACTACCTCTCCCGACTCGCGCTACAATATATATATAACAACTGTTCCTGGCGACCCGGTGCGTGCCACTACTGTCGTCTGGCGCGGTCCAAGCGCCGACTAGCAGCGATAAAGAACTCTCTGGTCAGACAGAGATGCTGTCATGCCTCGCCATCGCTCTGGTAATGAATACATACGTGTTGCAGCGTGCGTACCACCGGAACACGCAGTGGCGGAGCCAAAGACTGTGTTGTCGAGGTCGAGTGCGAGCGGGAAGAGAGGCAGCGTCGGCACGGAGATGCAAGCGAGCGCGAGACGCACGGGGGCTGCGGCGTGGCGCGTTTGCGGTCGGC
Source organism: Schistocerca piceifrons (assembly GCF_021461385.2). Classification (NCBI taxonomy): domain Eukaryota; kingdom Metazoa; phylum Arthropoda; class Insecta; order Orthoptera; family Acrididae; genus Schistocerca; species Schistocerca piceifrons. Next base: position 56,531 of record NW_025726839.1, on the reverse strand, counting down.
GCCTTTGGTGGCAACGGCCGGGACAAGCAGCGGTGTATGGTGTGGTGCGGGGCGGACAGGGGCGGAGGCGGCGCGACGACGGCATGGGGGCGAAAACGGGACGGGGGACGGCGGATGTTGAGAGGCGTCACGCGCGGACAGGACACAGACACAGAGACACACAGATTGGAAAGGGAGGGTGCGCGGTAGTAGTTGGGAATGTGCGTACCGTGCGGGATGGGAGTGGGCGAGGAACACGGTCGTGGCCCCTGTTTTGGGTGCGTGTGATGACGTCGGTGTGTTGTGGGAAGGGAAGGTGCTGTGGCGGCGGCGCGTAATGGGCGTAGGCCGAAAAGAGAAAGGAACGTGGGCAGTGTGTTGGCAAGCGTCGGTTCGACTGCGACGTTGATGGGCAGGGCAGGGCAAGGTTAATGGTGGTAGGAGTAGGCGTGTGGGCGCAAAAAATCTGCCGCTGCAGGCGGTGCCGTAACCGCCATGGCGGGAAGGAGAGAGGGCCAAAGAAAGAAAGAAAGAAAGAAAGAAAGAAAGAAGAAAACAAAAAAAAAAAAAGGAGGGGGGGGGGGGCGAAAGTGGAGAGGCGGTGGTGTGAGAAGGGCGGGGGCGGAAGGAAGGCAGGAAGGACAAGAGGCGAGGCGACGGCTTGCTTTGTGTATCGGTCGGTCTCTGGCTATGCTTCGTTTTCTGCAGCAGGGTCGGTGCGCGGCGTGGCTCGCGGCAGTGGGAACGCCTGGTGGCTGGACGGCCAGCAATGCGGTTGGATGGGCGGCCACAGCACCGCACCTGTGCCCGAGGAGGAGACGCTGGCGGCGGGCCCTGAGGTGAGGCCGGCTCGGCTGGGGCTGTGGATGTGTAGGTGTGCGCCGCTGCTGCAACAACGAGTAAAACGCGAGAAGGAGGGATGGCGGTAGAGAGAGAGAAAAAAAAAAAAAAAAAAAAAAAAAAGGTCGTGTTGTGTTGATGCGCAGGCAGACGCGTACAGAGGGACGAGCCCGGTCTGCAGCAGGGTGTGGCCGTGCCGAGTGCAGAGCAGCGGCGGCTCGGTTCGGTTCGGCCCGGCCCGGCCCGGCGGGCCGCGCTGTTGTCGCGGACGTGAGCGCCCCCTGGCGGGTGGCCGGAGGCGGCGCGGCGTGTTGGACGTGTGGCTGGTGGCAGTGCACAATTTGCGAGTGGCTGGCGGTGTGGTGTGGCGGTTGGCGCGTCGGGCGGCGGAGAGGTATGTGTTGCGGGCGCCCTTTGCTGCGCTGCGTCGTTGCGTGTGCCGTACAGGGCGGGCGCTTGTCGACTGTGTGGGCGGTGTGGCGAATTGGCGTGAAACGGCTGCCGAGAGGTGTGTGGTAGCGAGCCGGTCGGTGGTGTCAGTGCGAAGGGGAATGTGCGTGCGTTTGGCGGTTTCGGTGTGCTTTTTGCGGCGTGAGAGTGGGAATTAGTGGGGCCGGCTGTTGTGTTGGTTCCTTGTGTCTTGTGTCGCGTAGCTTGATGGCAACGTGGAAGGACGCCGGTTTCGTTTCGAGCCTTGCGTGTGGTTGTCGACGTTGACTGGTTGGCGTGTGCCGATGCACGTGCATGTGTGGGTCGCGAGTGCGTTTTTGGCTGGCTGTGTGTGTGTGTGTGTGTGTGTGTGTGTTTTGGGGGGGAAGGGGGAGGCGGTGGTGAAAGTGCAGTCGTTGCCACGGGCGTCGTCGGGTGGGGCTGGGGCTGGGGCTGTGCGTCGTGGCGGAAAGGTGGTAGGTTGCGGGAAGCGAGCCCGTCGTTGACGGTGTCGCGTGAGTTGTGAATCGAGTGGGGCGCGGGGCGCGGGACAGGAGCAGCGTGCCGCTGCGTCGTGGTCGTCAGCAGAGGCTGTGCGTGTGCTTGTCCTTTTTGTGGGCGGTTCGTGCGAGGCGTTTTTGTTTTGTGTTGCCCTAGTTGTTAGTTTATTTTGTTTGTGTTTGTTATTTTGAGACGACGACTGGTTGGCGGTGTGCGCTTCCCGTGTCGTTTGTGTTGTTTGGTTTTTTTGTTTTTGTGTGTGTTTTTTTTTTTTTTTTTTTTTTTGCACTGGGCCCCGGTGGGTGGGTGCGTGTGTGTCGATTGCCGGCTGGCGAAAGGTGCGCCATCGGCGGGGTGGGTCGCCGGCACAAGTAGAGGCGGCGGCGTTGTTGCTGTTGTTGTGTGGTGTTTGTTTTGTTCGGCTGTGTCGGCGAGCTGTGTTGCGGTGCGTGTGAATGGTGGTGCAAAAGTGCTGGCGTTGGGGCTGCGACTGCGACGGCGGCGAGCCGCGGGCGCGCCATTGATAGTGATGTTGTGAACAGCGGCTGTGTACGGTAGTGGTGTTGTTGTAGCACGACGTGCATCCGGGCCGGCGCGGAAAGCGCAGTTGCGGGCGGTTGCCCTTCGGTGCCAGCCATGTCGCGTGAGCGGCGGGTTGCTCTGGTGTCGACACGTGGTGCTCTGGGTTGTTGTGTGGTGCCCTTTGGCCGGTGGGGGTGGTTCGCGTGTGTCTCGTTCGCGCTCGGTGTCTGGTCGTGGTCGTGCTGCTCCCCCGTCTGTCGGCGGTTTCCGACGTCGTCTGTACGTTTTTGTTCGTTTGCGGCGTGCCTGCCGACGTCGTCCCGTCGCGACCTTTCAACCGAAAGTGTGGCGCCCGAAGGTGAACGAACGTAACCCTGACCTCGGCGCTTTACGCTGAGCCGAGCGAACCGAACCGAACCTAACCTGTGGTGTGGCGAGGTGAGCTCAGCCTGTGAGCCCCTAACGTCTACGTAAGGTAAGCTGTCCGGCTCACGCCTCACGTTTGAACGCTTTTTTAACCTACGTTTGACGCTTCTTAACCTAGCACTGACCCCTTAACCTAACGTGTAACCTAACCTAACCTAACCTAACCTAACCTCTGACGCCTGACGTGTTTGAATGCTTAACCTAAGTTTGACGCTTAACCTAACCCAAGTCCCCTTAACCTAACCCACGTCCACCTAACCTAACCTAACGTAGACGTGTAAACGTAATGTGTAACGCGTAACGTGTAACGTGTAAGGTCGGCTGTCGTGTGTGCTTGACGGCAGATTGGGTTGGTCTGTAGATTGGGATTGCGGTTTGCCTCGGTCGAGGGGTTGGGTCGGAAGCGGCGAGGGGCGGCGGCGCCTGTTGCGCAGGCGGCGTCCGTTTGCGGCGGGCAATTGTTGAGAAACGGCTGTGAATGTTGGCGGGCGAGAGGAGGAGGACGGCGCGCGATGTGGCCCGACGGCTGCGGGCCGATCGGGAAACGGCGGGAGGGCGACGGAAGGCGATGGGGCGGCGGAGGCGCGTTTGCACGGCCGTCATCGCCGCACGCCTCGGCTTGTGTGGCTGTGGCGCCGGCCGCGCTGGCCGGGCTGCCGCGGCGACGGTGTGGGAGTTTTGCCGAAGGTTTGGCCATTGTGGCGGGTCGTCGGCTGGGGCTGTGGGGGCGGCATTTGGGCGGGGGCGGCGATTCTCGGCGGGCCGACCCAGGCTGTAGCGCGCGGTAGCTGCAGTTTGGCCGTGGTTTGCGGCGCTGCCGTGGCGACTGGTTGGCGACTGTGGTGTGGCTGTGTGTAGCCCCATCCTCGGTGGTTTGAAAGGCGCGGGCGGTTGTGGCGCAGGTTTGGGGCTGCTCCGCACAGGCTGTCGGACGTTGGGCGGTAGCAAGCGCGGGAGGCGCGGCGCGGCGGCGCGCAGAGTGGCGGCCGCTCTCTCGGCCGTCCGCGCCCGCCCGCGACACTGGCTGGGCCTTGTGATTCTCTGCTCTGCTGCTGTGCTGTGCTTGCGTGCCTGCCGTCCCGCTCGCTCTCGCTGTGTGTTACGCGCGTCGTCGAAATGGCAGATCAGGCGGCTACGAACGAGACTGCTGCGGCACCCGCCGCCACCGGCACTACGAAGAAGGCCAAGTCTGCGTCGTCTGCGAAGAAGCCGCGCGCCAAGCCTGCGCACCCGCGCACCTCTGAGATGGTGACGGCCGCCATCAAGAGTCTGAAGGAGCGCGGCGGGTCGTCGCTGCAGGCGATCAAGAAGTACATAGCCGCGCACTACAAGCTGGACGCGGAGAAGCTGGCGCCGTTTATCAAGAAGTACCTCAAGTCGGCCGTCGTGGCGGGCGAGCTGGTGCAGACGAAGGGGAAGGGCGCGTCCGGCTCGTTCAAGCTTGCCGGCGCCGGCGGCGGGGGGGCGGCCGAGGGCGGCAAGGCTCGTGCTGGCGGTGCCAAGAAGAAGCGCGCCGCTCCGGCCAGCAAGGAGAAGAAGGGCGCCCGTGCGGCCGGCGCAAAGAAGGCTGGTGGCGTGAAGGCGGCGACCGGTCGGAAGGCGGGCGCCGCCAAGAAGGCGTCTGCGGCGTCGGCCGCTCCCGCGGGTGCGAAGAAGGCGGCTGCGGCCAAGCCGGCCAAGGCCAAGTCGCCGTCGAAGGCGAAGAAGGCCGCCAAGGTTCCGACGAAGAAGCCGAAGGCGCCGCGCCCGAAGAAGGCGACGACGCCGTCTAAGGCGAAGGCTTCGCCCAAGAAGAAGAAGTAGAGTAGAGGAGAAAGAGATGGGAATGGAAGGGTTTGGCGCTTGACTCCGTCGTCCCCACCCCCCGTCGTCGTCTAGTGGCGCGCAAGAGACGCGCGGCCCAAAACGGCCCTTCTCAGGGCCATCAAAGCACGTCGGGGAAGGTTTTGATTGTCGTGTTGCGTTTGGTGTGGGTGTCTGTCTGTCTGGCGTTTCTGTATGCCCGTGGGGATGCTGTTTGCGTGCCGTGGTGGTTGGATTGCGGGGGTCGGTGGCGGGTGTGGGCGGCGGTAGCGGTAAGCGGTGTTGTTGTTGTTGTTGTTGTTGTTGTCGTGGTTGATTGTCGCCGTGTTTGTGGCGGCGGCCGACGGTTGGTTTTCTGTCACGTTGTTTTGTTTGAATACGTTGGTTGGCTTGCCTGCGTTCGTTCTTCTCGGATGTCTGTCTTGTCGAGTCGTGTCTGGTCTTTGTTTTGTTTTGTTCCTTTGTGTGTGTGTGTGTTATGTTTTGCAACGGGGGGCACGTTGAGATGCGGAAGGAGTCGGCGGGGATTTCGGTGGCGTGTAGAGCGAGCGAGCGCGCCTGCCTGGCCGTTGGCCGTCGGAGTGGAGTGCGGGTTTTTTTGTTTTCGAAACGAAAGCGGCGGCCGGCCAGCCACCCGTGCGGTGTGACGTCGGCCGTTGGGCATTGTGCGCTTTGAGCGCCGGGGAGGGATGATGTGTGATTGTTGCGCGCTGCTAGCAGGCAGGCAGAGTGAGCGGGTGTGGCGGGCGGACGGGAAGTGGTGGTTTTTGTTTTTGGGTTGCGGGGCGAGAGGCAGGCGACCGACAAAGTTTGCTCGCGACGGAGAGATGTTAGTGGCCCTGAAAAGGGCCGTTTTTGTTTGTGCGGTGCGGTGCCGCGGCGCGGTTTAGGCGCGCTCGCCGCGGATGCGGCGCGCGAGCTGGATGTCCTTGGGCATGATGGTGACGCGCTTGGCGTGGATTGCGCACAGGTTGGTGTCTTCGAAGAGGCCGACGAGGTAGGCCTCGCTGGCCTCCTGCAGGGCCATGACTGCGGAGCTCTGGAAGCGCAGGTCGGTCTTGAAGTCCTGGGCGATCTCGCGCACTAGGCGCTGGAATGGCAGCTTGCGGATGAGCAGCTCTGTGCTCTTCTGGTAGCGCCTGATTTCTCGCAGGGCGACGGTGCCCGGCCTGTAGCGGTGGGGCTTCTTGACGCCTCCGGTGGCGGGCGCGCTCTTCCTCGCCGCCTTGGTGGCGAGCTGTTTGCGCGGCGCCTTTCCGCCGGTGGACTTGCGGGCCGTTTGCTTTGTGCGGGCCATGGCGGTAGCGGTAGCGGAGCGGCGTGCGTGGAGGTTAGGTGCGGCGCGGCGTCCGGTGCTGCCTTGACAACGGGCCCGCGCGCCTCCGTGCTGCGCTTATATGCCCTCGGTTGCGCGTGGTGGGGGGAGGGCGGGCCAGAGTCTATATAGGGGGGCGGCGGGCGCGCTGGGCGCAGACCGTAGCCGACTCGCCAGCCGCTGCAGCTGCTGTTTGTGCACGTTGTTGCTTTGCCCGAGGAAGGAAGGATGACAGGCCGCGGCAAGGGAGGAAAGGGGCTCGGCAAGGGTGGCGCCAAGCGGCACCGCAAGGTGTTGCGCGACAACATCCAGGGCATCACGAAGCCCGCCATCCGCCGCCTGGCTCGCAGGGGCGGCGTGAAGCGCATCTCTGGTCTGATCTACGAGGAGACCCGCGGGGTGCTGAAGGTGTTCCTGGAGAACGTGATCCGCGACGCGGTGACGTACACTGAGCACGCCAAGCGCAAGACTGTGACGGCCATGGACGTGGTGTACGCCCTGAAGAGGCAGGGGCGCACCCTGTACGGTTTCGGCGGTTAGGCTGCGTCGCAGCGGGCGCTGGCCTTCCCGCGGCCGTGCTTGTGGGTGGGAGAGACTAGAAAACGGCCCTTTTCAGGGCCACCACACTGTTCGGAAGTTGAAAAGTGCGAAAGAGTCTGTGTTGTTGCTGCGTGTGTGCGCTGTGTTGTTTGTTTGTTTGTTTGTTTCTTTCCGTTTGAGCGACGTGATGTGACTGGGAGGGGAGAAGGAAAGGAAACGTGTCATGTGGCTGGCTGTGTGTGGAGCTGCTTCGTTTGTGTGTTTGTTATTGTGTGTCTTTGTATCGATCGCGACGGAGATGGCGGGCTGTGTGTTGTTGTGCGAGAGGCGGTGATTATTTGCTTGCGTGGTTTGTCTCTGTGTGTTTGTTTGCGGCGGCGTTGGGGTTTCCGAGGCAAGGCGTGTGGGCATAGGCGGCCGGATCAGCTGTTTCGTTCGTGTCGACGGCCGTTGCGCGCGGGAGTGGAGGGCGGTGTGTCGACACGCCTCCCTTTAACAATGGTCATTATTGCTGCCGTTGTCGGTTTGGAAGGCGACTGCGACCGTGCAAAATGTGTGTGTGTGTGTGTGTGTGTGTTGGGCCACACGGGCTGTGTGGACGACAAGATGGCGGACGTGCGCCGGCGGCGGCTGTGCTGTGACAGTGCAAAGTTAAAACAAAACAAGGTGCGGCGAGGACGACTGAAATTTTGCTTTGGACGTAGGTGTGTGTGGTGGCCCTGAAAAGGGCCGATTGTTGTGGGCCGAGCCGAGCCGGCAAAGCGCGTTGCGTGCAGGGGAGCACGCGGCGCTGCGATTGCCTGGCCTCCTTTAGGCCTTCTTCTCGGTCTTCTTTGGCAGCAGGACGGCCTGGATGTTGGGCAGGACACCACCCTGTGCGATGGTGACGCCCGACAGGAGCTTGTTGAGCTCCTCGTCGTTGCGGATGGCAAGCTGCAGGTGGCGCGGGATGATGCGCGTCTTCTTGTTGTCGCGGGCCGCGTTTCCGGCCAGCTCGAGCACCTCAGCCGCGAGGTACTCCATGACGGCGGCGAGGTAGACGGGCGCCCCGGCGCCGACGCGCTCTGCGTAGTTTCCCTTGCGCAGGAGGCGGTGGATTCTGCCGACCGGGAACTGGAGCCCAGCCCTGCTTGAGCGGGACTTTGACTTGCCCTTGACTTTGCCTCCCTTTCCGCGTCCGGACATGGCGATGGGCTAGCGACGGTGCACACGAAACGGAAACGAAAACGACCGGTGCGAGCGGCAGCGAGTCGAGCAGCGGAGTGCGCGCCGGCGCAGCTCTCTGCTTCTCTCTTTTATTCCTCTACCTTTAGAGGGTGTGCTGGTGGAGGTTGTTGTCACATTAGGACATTTCCTCCTCTTTTCTTTTGTGTTGTTTTTGTTTCTTTGCTTTTGTTGGTTGCTGTTCGTTGAGAGTTTTCTTTAGTTGTTCTTTTTCTGCTACTGCAGGAGTAGCGACTTGGGTCTGTTATATCTCTGCCTATGGGGTTCGTATTGCCCAAGGGTGTTGATTAATTCGTTTTCTGACTTCCGCGCCGTGGCGTAGAACACTTCTGCCAGGGCGCGGAATCTTGTGGTGATTGGCTCTATGTCTGCGGCTTCGTGCAAATCTGCCGTGGGGAAGCGCGTGGGGACGTGTAGGGCTCGTCTTAACGCTCTGTTTTGAGTCTTTTGTAAGCGATCTATCGTCGATCTGGCTGCGTAGCCCCATACAGGGCACGCATATTCCAGTATCGGTCGAATTAGACTTCGATAGATCGCTACTCCTGTTGCGGGGTCGAGGGAACTGGTGCTGTTCAAGACAGGGTACAGAATCTGCATCCTGGCGTGAGCCTTTCTGCGAAGCTCCTCTATGTGGCACTTCCATGTCAGGCGTCTGTCAAGTGTGACACCGAGGTACTTCGCAGAATTTCTCCATGGCAAATTCTGCCCCTGCAATCTCAGCAGTTGGTATGGTCTTCTTGGGGGTCGGCGTTTCCCGTAGCGTCTGGTGAGCAGCATGGCTTGTGTTTTCTCAGAGTTAATTGAGATGCGCCACTGCTTTGCCCAGTTTTCCGTCCTGTTTAGGGCGGTTTGCAGACGCCTTGTAACCAGGTTCCTGTTTGTCGAGCAGGAGAAGAATGCAGTGTCGTCTGCGTACTGTGCAGTGTTTACATGCTGAGTCGTAGGGATGTCAGCAGTGTAGACACTGTAGAGGACGGGTCCCAGGACTGAGCCCTGGGGCACGCCTGCACTGATTCTTCTCCTGGTCGACAGGGATCCATCGATCTTGACTGAGAAAGTCCTACCGGAGAGATAGTTTTTAACGATTTTGACTATCTTTCCGGGGAAGCCTAGGGTGTACATCTTGTGTAGTATCCCAGTGTGCCAGACTGAGTCAAAGGCTTTTGCTACGTCTAATAAGACAAGCCCGCAGTAGCCCTTTCGGTTGAAGCTGTCCGTGGCTGCTTCAACCACCCTCATGATTTGCTGTGGGGCGGAGTGTCTTTGCCTAAATCCGAACTGGAATTTCGGCAGGATCTGCTCTCTTGTGATATAGTCCTGTATGGGGGTTAGTAGGAGGCGCTCGTAAAGTTTACTGAGGGTAGGCAGTAGACTAATTGGTCTGTAATGTTGCGGGAACACCGGGTCTTTTCCTGGTTTCGCGATCGCAATGACTTCTGCATGCTTCCACTGCGCCGGGAATTTTTGTGATCGCGTCAGTTCATTAACAATATCGGTCAGGTGGGTGATTGCCAGGGGCGGGAGGAGTTTCAGCAATTCATTTGTGACCTGGTCGTGACCCGGGGTTTTCCTGGTGGGCAGGGACTTGATGCAGCGCGCCACGTCTTCAGTACTGAAGAGTGGCGTGTAGTCATCTTCGTCGTCTGCTTCCAGGAACACGGCCAGTTCTCTGCGGACTGTTGCGACGTGTTCTCTGTCCTGTACTTCTGCTGGTCTGAACTGTTTTTCGAACACGTCGGCTAGTGCGTTAGCTTTGTCAATGGGGCTGAACTGCAGTCCGCGTTCGCCATGGAGTGGTGGCATTTTTGCGCGTCTTTTTGTGTACTGTTTGGTGGCTTGCCATAAACTATTGTCGTCTAGTTTGAGAGCTGAGAGCCTTGCCGACCATTGTTGGTTGCGGTACTCATTGAGATCGGCTTTCAGCTCTCTCTGTAGCCTATTGAGTAGCCTCCGTGTATCCCTATTTCTGGTGAGCTTCCACTCTTTGGCGATCCTGTTTTTGTGCCGTATTTGCGCAAGCAAGTGCGGGGGGAGTTGCCTGGAGCGGGGGGGCCCCGCAGGAGGCGGTGTGGCTCCCTCAGCAGCTTGTAGGATCGCTCTTGTGAGGTCGTCTAGTGCCTGTTCTGCTGTCTCTGCAGTTGGAGGCGGGGTCTGGGCAAGTTCAGCTGCTACTGCATTGCTGAATTGCTCCTTATTGATGCGCTTGTATGTCGCATGCCGTTGTGGGATAGAGAGCCATTCTCCCATGTCGACCTCGAAAATCACGGGATTGTGGTCCGACGACATTCTGTTTACCGATGTCGCGGATACAAAGCCCACCAGATTCTTTGTGATGGCTATGTCGAGGACGTCCGGTCTTCCTCCGTTCTTTGGGAAATGTGTCGGTTCCTCTGGGCCCCATATTTGTAACTGGTGTGTGCGCGCGAGTCGTTGCAGTTGTTGACCAGCTTGATTTCGGCGTCTCGAGTTCCAGTCCGCGTGCTTGGCATTTAGGTCCCCTGCTATTAGTAGTTTGCCTCTAATGCGACTTAGTGCAGCTATGTCGTCCTCTTCTAGTCTTTGGGAAGGGGGGCGATACACTGCAACGACTGTTAGGGGGCCAGTTACTGTAGCCACTTCGATTGCCGCTGTTTCTATTTCTGCTGTATTGGGGGGGTATATTTGATGGTGTCTGATACCTTTTTTGACATATACCGCTACCCCGCCTCCGTGAGTGGGTCGGTCGTTTCTGTAACAAATGTAGTTTGGTACAGAAACTCTTAGTCCTGGTTTGAGGAATGTTTCTCCCACTAGGCATATGTCAACTTTTTCTTCCTGTATGAACTCTCTAAACTCCGTGGGTTGGCGAGTAAGGTTGTCTGCGTTAAACGCGCATATTTTGAGACCTTGTATATTAGGTCTCCTATCCATGGTGGGGGACAATTTTTCCTGTGGCTGTCGCTGCTACAGGCGACTGCTGTGCTGCCGATCTGAGGTCGGCGGGGAGCTGCGTCAATGTTGCTAGAATGCCCACTAGCTGGGTCATCTGTGCCTGTAGCAGTCGGATGGACGACGCGAGTTGCTGGATTGCAGCAGACTCGACTGCTTCTCGCGGACTGGTTTGTGGATGGCGTGGTGGACTGACTTCCCTAGGGCTTCCATCAGCTTGAGGAACCTGTTTACTGGTGTGTGGTGGTGGTGGTAGGTGGTTCGGCGGGTCGGGTGGGTCACCGGTAAGTGCACGGGAATATTTGGTAGATGCAAAGACCTGTGTTCTTACTGTGTCCTGGTTTCTTCTCTGGGGTGGTGGGGGGGGTGGCCTGGGTGCTGGCATGTTCCTATTGTGATTCGGGGTTTTATTGATAGCTTTGCCCCTCTGCCTGTCCCTTGCAGCTCTGTACTCAGGACATCCTAAGTAGCTGGCTGGGTGCGCTCCCCTGCAATTGGCGCACTTTTCTTTTCCCTCCCCCCTTGGCAGTTTGCACTGCTCGTAAGTGTGGTGTTCAGTGCATCTGACGCACACCACTGGCATCGTGCAGTCTCGCGCGATGTGTCCTAGGGCCTGGCAGTTATAGCAGCGGCCTGGTCCCGATCTCTTTTTGAGCTTCTCGGGAGTGACCGTTAGCGCCAGTATCCTTTTGACCTCCCAGATCTTTCGGTTTTGGGCAGAGTCTGGGAGGGTGACCGTATGAAGGGGCCAGGGTCGGTTCGGTCGCGTCAACACCACCGAACTAACCTCGAAACCTTCCTCCTGAAGGAACTGTTTGATGTCCGCAGTGTCGGTGGTATGTGGTACACCGCGGAACACCAGTCTAATCGGCCTTCTCGCTGCTAGTGGGAAGGTGTAGAAATGAAGTTTCCGCTCCTCTAGCACCTTCCTCACTGCCTTGTAGTCGTCGACGTTTCTAAGAGTGATCTTAACTTTGTCACCGCCAGTTGTTTTGGCGGTGAATCTGTCTTGCCCTACCGTGTTCGTGATGACATCGTACAGTGCTTTATAGTCATTTTCGAATTGCACGACTATGGGCGGGATTCTGAGGGATTTGTGTTGTTCGTTTCCCTCAGTGTCATCTGCTTCTGGCGGTGCATTTTGCGCAGATTCTCCCACCGCGTCGAATCTGTTGGCGGTGTGTATTGGGGCTGGTGTGTCTAAGACGGGGGATCGTCTGGCGGTTTTACGTGCCAGCTGGAATCCCTCGTCGTCAATTTCCTGCGTGGCGATCTCTGCGCTGCTTCCGCATCGCTCGCTCCCCTCAGCGCACACCCCAGCAACGCTCCGAGGTTCCTCCGCTCCGGCATTCCCCCGCGGTGGCGAGCCCGCGCCGGCGGTATCGGTTTCCTTCCGCCGCCCGCGCGCACCCGCCTCCGCGCCTTCGTGCTTTTGCGCATTCACCTCGGGGCGCAGCCGCCCGGCCGCCTCGGGGGGCGCGCTAGCCGTCACAGCGCAGGCGCTTTGTTCCGCTGCTACCTGGCCCTGCTGGCCGCCGCTGCACGTGGCCCGGTCGGCCTTTGTGTTGGCAGGCGCGGTCGGCTCAGGCGCGGCCGACCCGGCCGCGTCCGCCACTTCCGGCCGCCGCGCAGCGACGGTTTTACGCGAGGTGGTCTTTCGCTTCTTTACCGGTGACCCTGGTTTGACTTTGTTGTGTTTCGGTGACTTCTTTGACTTCGCCTTGATTAGACGGGCACTTGGTGGTGTTCTGTCACCCTTGGGCAATATCGGTGGTTCTTTCCACGCTCTTTCGAGCTTCTTCTCATATTTACGTCTGTCCCTACCGGTGAGACCCGCGATTGCGTTGAGCAACAGCAATCGCGAGCTCGGGCTCATCCCGCCCTGGCTGCCCGTTAGGTCCGTCCTGTTGACCTCGTAGCAGCCAGGGGAATTTTCTTTCTCTATAATCGTGAGTTTCACTGGGGTGTCCATGTCCAGACTCGGAAGGATGGCTGCCAGGGGGTGTCGGTGTCTGCTTTCGGTTGGCACCGTTAGGTATCAGGCAGAACAGTCCGACCCTAACAGTTCTAACACGCGCGGGTATCTGGCCGTTGACCAGGCCCTGACGTGCAATTTCCCTACTCTTGGACGGAAGCAGAGCTAGTCTCTGCGGCAGCAGGAGTACCTGTCGCAGCCGAAGCGCTCGAACCGGCCGAAAAAGCGAACCGCGGCAGCAAGAAGACGCGCACCAAGACGCGCCAACCCACAGCTCACAACCCGCAACGACAATTTGCTCAACAGCTGCCGACAATTCAGCTGCTCGCCCCGCAATCTTCTTGCAACTCCGCTCCCGATTTGAAAAAATCAGGAGCTCGGAAGCCTTAGTGCCGAACCGTCCTGCTACAGCGCTAGGACAATCAGCGACTAATCCCGCAAGCGGGTTCCTATGGCTGAGTAGCAACGAAGAGGGAGAGTACTAGCGCAGCCCCGCACACGCGTCCGCACTCTCCAGAAGCTACTCAGCGAATGCCGGCGCAGCCGGGGTGGGGGTGCTTTATGGGCTCGGGTGCGGCGGCCGGTTGCGCGCGCGCCCCATTGGTCGGCGGCCGCAACAGGGCGAGCTGGTAAAGGTGCGGCGGCGGCTGGCGGCGGGTGCCACTGTGTGGGGAGACGCTGACTAGAGCGGAGCGCTTGCTACTGGTGTTGCTGCTGCCGTACGTTGGTTCGAGATGCCGCCCAAGACTAGCGGGAAGGCCGCCAAGAAGGCTGGCAAGGCGCAGAAGAACATTTCGAAGGGCGACAAGAAGAAGAAGCGCAAGAGGAAGGAGAGCTATGCCATCTACATCTACAAGGTGCTGAAGCAGGTGCACCCTGACACGGGCATCTCGTCGAAGGCGATGAGCATCATGAACAGCTTCGTGAACGACATTTTCGAGCGCATTGCGGCCGAGGCTTCTCGCCTGGCGCACTACAACAAGCGCTCGACCATCACGTCCCGCGAGATCCAGACCGCTGTGCGGCTGTTGCTGCCTGGCGAGCTGGCCAAGCACGCCGTGAGCGAGGGCACGAAGGCGGTGACCAAGTACACGAGCTCCAAGTAAGGAGGTGGCTCTGGAATGGAAGGAAGGATGGAGAGAGAAGGCTCCTCCGTTGCGAGAGCGGCAAAACGGCCCTTTTCAGGGCCACCAACTTGCCTTTTGCGGGAAGGGTGGAATTGTTGTTGTTGTTGTTTGTGTGGACGGCTGTGATGTATGTGTGCATTTTGATTGTGGGTGGGGGGGCGCGTCAAAGCGTGTTGCGCGGGGTACGGCCACGAGGTTGGTCGCCGTGGCGTGGAATGGTGGCACGCCTCGTTGGCGTGGTTTTTGACCCATTGGTGTTGTTGGTGTGTGTGTGTGTGTGTGTTACCCGTCTGCGAGGGGGGACAGTGTGATCGGCGACTTTTGTGTCACCGTAACGACGGCCGTTTGCGGGTTTGTTTTTTTGCACATCATACATGGCGAGGGTGAAATGTGAAATGTTTTTGTTTGGTTTTTTTTGCCGCCCACTATTCCCTTTGCTGTACGCCGAGTTTGACAATGGTGCGACGTAACTGCAGCGTGGAGGTGTGTGAGTGACGTTGAAATGAACGTGCCATTAAGACGCATTGTTGTTGTATTGTACTGTACGTGTACGGCGACACGCACGATGATGTACCATTCGACTCTGATGTTTGATAGCCGTGTCTGACTGATTGCGTACGACGCACGCACACCGATGTCGTCATTCAAGATGCACGCTAGACGACGACGGCGGCGGCGGCGGCGGTCGTTTGTTTGGCGAATGTCTGTACACGTGTTTGTCTGTGTCCATCCGGTATGTATTTGTTTGTTTGAAAGTGTTTTGTGTGTCGGTGACGTGGTCCGATCCGTCGCCCCCTGAGTAACTGTCGATCGGCGCGATAGACCGGCGTCACGCAACTGAACCGAAGTCTTGGGCACACCCGTCATACTGTTGTACACCGTCGCGCTGAGAACGGTAACGAAAGGTTGACTTTGATCGGTCGAATGTCTGGGCAGAACGTGAGGAATGAGGCAAGAGTGCAAGGAGGGGGGGCAAAAGAGAGAGGAAGGGAAAAAGGGGAGAAACGCATTCGTAGAGCAACGGAACGTTCCCGTGTCGGAGGCGTATTGGAGCCGCACTGAAATGCGTTTAACGGCGGCGCGGCTGCAAGTGTCTGCCGTGGTGAACGTTACCTTTGACGGCTGCATTGGGCTTTGCCTTTGCTTTTGCTTTCGCTTTCGCTTTCGCGTTCGCTTTCGCGTTCGCTTTCGCTTTCGCTTTCCCGGATGTACGTAACGTTTGTTGATATGGTTCTGAGGAAGAGTGTATGACAGTGCCGTGCCGTCCATGTTCGTGTGCCCTCCCATTGTGTGTATGCTATTGTCTGTGTACTTGAATGATGTATGTAGGTGTTAGTGGACATGTTTTACCAGTGGGGGGAAATGGATCGTCGATAGTTGCCGTCACTCTGTCACGGTCGAGATGACGCACCCTCCGTACAGAAAGGTGTCGAGAAAGTGAGTGTGTGTGTGTGTGTGTGTGTGTGTGTGCGTCCGTGAATTGGCAGTGTTTGGAGGTGGGCGTGCCCTGGATGTGGCCCGGAAAAGGCTGTTCGTTTAGGCGGTAGTGTTGTGTGGACAGGGGAGGGGCATGCGTAACGCTGCTGGCATGGCATTTCGGGAGATGGGAGGGGGCAAACGAGGAAACGAGGAGCGGCGGCCAAAGACGGGACGGGGAGGGGCGCGGTGTGGGTGGCTTGCGCCTGTGCTCGGCGTTGTGGTTTGTGCAAAAGAGGAGGAGAAAAACAATGTGAGTTGCCAGGGAGGGGAGCGGTGTTGTGTTGTGGTTGTCGTGGTGTAGCCGCAGACGCGGCTGTCAGTGAACGTGGCGAGACGGACGGATGCGCGGAGGGGCGGGGGCGGCGCATTTCGCCGGTGCCGTGCCGTGCCGTGCCGTGCCTGAAAGCCGCGTGGTCGCTGTGTTGTTGGTGGCGTGGGGGCGAGGAGAGTACCGTACGGGTGTGCTTGTGCGCCGGAAACGGCACACTGCGCCCGCCCGTCTTGGAGGCTGATGGCTGTGGTGTGGAAATGGGGCGCGGTGATGTTGAAGCAGTTGAAGAACAGAAAAGAAACCAAGAAAACGGAAGGCGTGATGCGGCGGTGGTGGTGAGAGCGGGAAAAACAAAACAAAAAAAGAAAAAAAGAACAACAAAAAAAAAGAAGGAAAAACAACAAGAAACAAAAAAGAAAACAAAAAGTCTATCAATATTAAAATGTAAATGGAAATGGAAATGGACCCAGGTATAACCTCCCTGCACAAATAGCAGAGAGTCCGATGATAATAAAAATGTGCCAGAATGTTAACGTCCCTACAAAACAAACCCAACGATAATATTAATGAAAGAGTGAACCGTATGTAACATTGCAACAGACATAATGAAACCTGATAAATTGTATAAGGGCAGCAGCGTTGACCTTTGGCCCTGTATTCAGAAATAAAAAGAGCCAAAGATCGTTACCCCAATGAAAAAGACACTGAAACACGTATGTAACATAGTAGCGATGGCGAGACATTGTAGCATCTGTGACCAGAGAGTTTGCGCTGGACTGCGCGAGTGTTGCGAGCGGTTCTCAGTCAGTCAGTCAGTCAGTCTGTCAGTAGTCGTTGCGAGTCCGTAGCTCTGTGTAGTTGAGGGCTGTACTCTGTCAGTAGTCGTCGCGTGCAGTACGCTAATAGTCGTCATGCAGAGCGGTCGGTCAGTAGTAGCAGCCGAGTGCGGTTGTGTGATGTAGGCGGTCGGCAACACTGGTCAAGATGGTGAATAAGGTATACTGTTAATTAATATAATCATTAGATAATGAAAAATTGTATTTATTGTAATTATTCTCCAACAAGTTCCCCAATAATAATTTTTATTTCAAAAGCATTTTTCAAACATTAAATTTTTTATTGAACTAAAGAGTTCGTTGCACTTCACATTTCATTCCACTTCTTTGAAGAAAAATGTCACTAAAATCACAAAAAAAGAGAATATTATTATTTGCAATGCAGTTCCTCCAAGCGCTGCGCAACAACCAGAGCAGAAATGTGACATCCATTTATTCGGAGGTAAGACTTTAATTCTGATTGTTTTGCACAGGGCCAAAGACCGATATTTCGGTTTAATTGAAGTTTCTTGTCACTGAACGGACCTTTGTAAATGTTGTGTGAAGACTTTATATTTGAGTCAGATTGCGAATTTCACATTTTTGTTGCCATTTTCAATACCTCTCATTGTGGGCGAGGTTACAATTAGCGCAATGTCCATTAGCATCCGTAAATAACATTGTCCATTATTTTAAATTTTGCTGGGAGGTTACAACACACACACAAAAAAAAAAAAAACAAAAAATTGCATTTATATCCGCTCCTCAATTGTAGATACCCCTTACACAGCTGTGTGCAATGAATGAGTGCTGGCTGGTAATTAATTGCACTCCTTGGAGGGAAATGCCATAGGAAGTAGTCTTTAAAAAGTGAATGTTTTTCGTTAAGAGACAAAAGTTACTTTAGAAAAAAAGTAATAGTGGGGCTTTTGTTGTTGAACAAAAGAAGTACAATGAACATACGTTATCAGATTTGCGCAATGCAGCGTCACACCACCTTTTGATTATAACACAATATACTATACATCGTCCCGAACCGTGACCAGAGTCGCGAGACGAGCAGAGCACGCCGCCGACGCCCGCTCAGTACAACCGTCCACCCGCTACTACTGTCGACCGACTACTACCTCTCCCGACTCGCGCTACAATATATATATAACAACTGTTCCTGGCGACCCGGTGCGTGCCACTACTGTCGTCTGGCGCGGTCCAAGCGCCGACTAGCAGCGATAAAGAACTCTCTGGTCAGACAGAGATGCTGTCATGCCTCGCCATCGCTCTGGTAATGAATACATACGTGTTGCAGCGTGCGTACCACCGGAACACGCAGTGGCGGAGCCAAAGACTGTGTTGTCGAGGTCGAGTGCGAGCGGGAAGAGAGGCAGCGTCGGCACGGAGATGCAAGCGAGCGCGAGACGCACGGGGGCTGCGGCGTGGCGCGTTTGCGGTCGGCGCCTTTGGTGGCAACGGCCGGGACAAGCAGCGGTGTATGGTGTGGTGCGGGGCGGACAGGGGCGGAGGCGGCGCGACGACGGCATGGGGGCGAAAACGGGACGGGGGACGGCGGATGTTGAGAGGCGTCACGCGCGGACAGGACACAGACACAGAGACACACAGATTGGAAAGGGAGGGTGCGCGGTAGTAGTTGGGAATGTGCGTACCGTGCGGGATGGGAGTGGGCGAGGAACACGGTCGTGGCCCCTGTTTTGGGTGCGTGTGATGACGTCGGTGTGTTGTGGGAAGGGAAGGTGCTGTGGCGGCGGCGCGTAATGGGCGTAGGCCGAAAAGAGAAAGGAACGTGGGCAGTGTGTTGGCAAGCGTCGGTTCGACTGCGACGTTGATGGGCAGGGCAGGGCAGGGCAAGGTTAATGGTGGTAGGAGTAGGCGTGTGGGCGCAAAAAATCTGCCGCTGCAGGCGGTGCCGTAACCGCCATGGCGGGAAGGAGAGAGGGCCAAAGAAAGAAAGAAAGAAAGAAAGAAAGAAAGAAGAAAACAAAAAAAAAAAGGAGGGGGGGGGGGGCGAAAGTGGAGAGGCGGTGGTGTGAGAAGGGCGGGGGCGGAAGGAAGGCAGGAAGGACAAGAGGCGAGGCGACGGCTTGCTTTGTGTATCGGTCGGTCTCTGGCTATGCTTCGTTTTCTGCAGCAGGGTCGGTGCGCGGCGTGGCTCGCGGCAGTGGGAACGCCTGGTGGCTGGACGGCCAGCAATGCGGTTGGATGGGCGGCCACAGCACCGCACCTGTGCCCGAGGAGGAGACGCTGGCGGCGGGCCCTGAGGTGAGGCCGGCTCGGCTGGGGCTGTGGATGTGTAGGTGTGCGCCGCTGCTGCAACAACGAGTAAAACGCGAGAAGGAGGGATGGCGGTAGAGAGAGAGAGAAAAAAAAAAAAAAAAAAAAAAAAAAGGTCGTGTTGTGTTGATGCGCAGGCAGACGCGTACAGAGGGACGAGCCCGGTCTGCAGCAGGGTGTGGCCGTGCCGAGTGCAGAGCAGCGGCGGCTCGGTTCGGTTCGGCCCGGCCCGGCCCGGCGGGCCGCGCTGTTGTCGCGGACGTGAGCGCCCCCTGGCGGGTGGCCGGAGGCGGCGCGGCGTGTTGGACGTGTGGCTGGTGGCAGTGCACAATTTGCGAGTGGCTGGCGGTGTGGTGTGGCGGTTGGCGCGTCGGGCGGCGGAGAGGTATGTGTTGCGGGCGCCCTTTGCTGCGCTGCGTCGTTGCGTGTGCCGTACAGGGCGGGCGCTTGTCGACTGTGTGGGCGGTGTGGCGAATTGGCGTGAAACGGCTGCCGAGAGGTGTGTGGTAGCGAGCCGGTCGGTGGTGTCAGTGCGAAGGGGAATGTGCGTGCGTTTGGCGGTTTCGGTGTGCTTTTTGCGGCGTGAGAGTGGGAATTAGTGGGGCCGGCTGTTGTGTTGGTTCCTTGTGTCTTGTGTCGCGTAGCTTGATGGCAACGTGGAAGGACGCCGGTTTCGTTTCGAGCCTTGCGTGTGGTTGTCGACGTTGACTGGTTGGCGTGTGCCGATGCACGTGCATGTGTGGGTCGCGAGTGCGTTTTTGGCTGGCTGTGTGTGTGTGTGTGTGTGTGTGTGTGTTTTGGGGGGGAAGGGGGAGGCGGTGGTGAAAGTGCAGTCGTTGCCACGGGCGTCGTCGGGTGGGGCTGGGGCTGGGGCTGTGCGTCGTGGCGGAAAGGTGGTAGGTTGCGGGAAGCGAGCCCGTCGTTGACGGTGTCGCGTGAGTTGTGAATCGAGTGGGGCGCGGGGCGCGGGACAGGAGCAGCGTGCCGCTGCGTCGTGGTCGTCAGCAGAGGCTGTGCGTGTGCTTGTCCTTTTTGTGGGCGGTTCGTGCGAGGCGTTTTTGTTTTGTGTTGCCCTAGTTGTTAGTTTATTTTGTTTGTGTTTGTTATTTTGAGACGACGACTGGTTGGCGGTGTGCGCTTCCCGTGTCGTTTGTGTTGTTTGGTTTTTTTGTTTTTGTGTGTGTTTTTTTTTTTTTTTTTTTGCACTGGGCCCCGGTGGGTGGGTGCGTGTGTGTCGATTGCCGGCTGGCGAAAGGTGCGCCATCGGCGGGGTGGGTCGCCGGCACAAGTAGAGGCGGCGGCGTTGTTGCTGTTGTTGTGTGGTGTTTGTTTTGTTCGGCTGTGTCGGCGAGCTGTGTTGCGGTGCGTGTGAATGGTGGTGCAAAAGTGCTGGCGTTGGGGCTGCGACTGCGACGGCGGCGAGCCGCGGGCGCGCCATTGATAGTGATGTTGTGAACAGCGGCTGTGTACGGTAGTGGTGTTGTTGTAGCACGACGTGCATCCGGGCCGGCGCGGAAAGCGCAGTTGCGGGCGGTTGCCCTTCGGTGCCAGCCATGTCGCGTGAGCGGCGGGTTGCTCTGGTGTCGACACGTGGTGCTCTGGGTTGTTGTGTGGTGCCCTTTGGCCGGTGGGGGTGGTTCGCGTGTGTCTCGTTCGCGCTCGGTGTCTGGTCGTGGTCGTGCTGCTCCCCCGTCTGTCGGCGGTTTCCGACGTCGTCTGTACGTTTTTGTTCGTTTGCGGCGTGCCTGCCGACGTCGTCCCGTCGCGACCTTTCAACCGAAAGTGTGGCGCCCGAAGGTGAACGAACGTAACCCTGACCTCGGCGCTTTACGCTGAGCCGAGCGAACCGAACCGAACCTAACCTGTGGTGTGGCGAGGTGAGCTCAGCCTGTGAGCCCCTAACGTCTACGTAAGGTAAGCTGTCCGGCTCACGCCTCACGTTTGAACGCTTTTTTAACCTACGTTTGACGCTTCTTAACCTAGCACTGACCCCTTAACCTAACGTGTAACCTAACCTAACCTAACCTAACCTAACCTCTGACGCCTGACGTGTTTGAATGCTTAACCTAAGTTTGACGCTTAACCTAACCCAAGTCCCCTTAACCTAACCCACGTCCACCTAACCTAACCTAACGTAGACGTGTAAACGTAATGTGTAACGCGTAACGTGTAACGTGTAAGGTCGGCTGTCGTGTGTGCTTGACGGCAGATTGGGTTGGTCTGTAGATTGGGATTGCGGTTTGCCTCGGTCGAGGGGTTGGGTCGGAAGCGGCGAGGGGCGGCGGCGCCTGTTGCGCAGGCGGCGTCCGTTTGCGGCGGGCAATTGTTGAGAAACGGCTGTGAATGTTGGCGGGCGAGAGGAGGAGGACGGCGCGCGATGTGGCCCGACGGCTGCGGGCCGATCGGGAAACGGCGGGAGGGCGACGGAAGGCGATGGGGCGGCGGAGGCGCGTTTGCACGGCCGTCATCGCCGCACGCCTCGGCTTGTGTGGCTGTGGCGCCGGCCGCGCTGGCCGGGCTGCCGCGGCGACGGTGTGGGAGTTTTGCCGAAGGTTTGGCCATTGTGGCGGGTCGTCGGCTGGGGCTGTGGGGGCGGCATTTGGGCGGGGGCGGCGATTCTCGGCGGGCCGACCCAGGCTGTAGCGCGCGGTAGCTGCAGTTTGGCCGTGGTTTGCGGCGCTGCCGTGGCGACTGGTTGGCGACTGTGGTGTGGCTGTGTGTAGCCCCATCCTCGGTGGTTTGAAAGGCGCGGGCGGTTGTGGCGCAGGTTTGGGGCTGCTCCGCACAGGCTGTCGGACGTTGGGCGGTAGCAAGCGCGGGAGGCGCGGCGCGGCGGCGCGCAGAGTGGCGGCCGCTCTCTCGGCCGTCCGCGCCCGCCCGCGACACTGGCTGGGCCTTGTGATTCTCTGCTCTGCTGCTGTGCTGTGCTTGCGTGCCTGCCGTCCCGCTCGCTCTCGCTGTGTGTTACGCGCGTCGTCGAAATGGCAGATCAGGCGGCTACGAACGAGACTGCTGCGGCACCCGCCGCCACCGGCACTACGAAGAAGGCCAAGTCTGCGTCGTCTGCGAAGAAGCCGCGCGCCAAGCCTGCGCACCCGCGCACCTCTGAGATGGTGACGGCCGCCATCAAGAGTCTGAAGGAGCGCGGCGGGTCGTCGCTGCAGGCGATCAAGAAGTACATAGCCGCGCACTACAAGCTGGACGCGGAGAAGCTGGCGCCGTTTATCAAGAAGTACCTCAAGTCGGCCGTCGTGGCGGGCGAGCTGGTGCAGACGAAGGGGAAGGGCGCGTCCGGCTCGTTCAAGCTTGCCGGCGCCGGCGGCGGGGGGGCGGCCGAGGGCGGCAAGGCTCGTGCTGGCGGTGCCAAGAAGAAGCGCGCCGCTCCGGCCAGCAAGGAGAAGAAGGGCGCCCGTGCGGCCGGCGCAAAGAAGGCTGGTGGCGTGAAGGCGGCGACCGGTCGGAAGGCGGGCGCCGCCAAGAAGGCGTCTGCGGCGTCGGCCGCTCCCGCGGGTGCGAAGAAGGCGGCTGCGGCCAAGCCGGCCAAGGCCAAGTCGCCGTCGAAGGCGAAGAAGGCCGCCAAGGTTCCGACGAAGAAGCCGAAGGCGCCGCGCCCGAAGAAGGCGACGACGCCGTCTAAGGCGAAGGCTTCGCCCAAGAAGAAGAAGTAGAGTAGAGGAGAAAGAGATGGGAATGGAAGGGTTTGGCGCTTGACTCCGTCGTCCCCACCCCCCGTCGTCGTCTAGTGGCGCGCAAGAGACGCGCGGCCCAAAACGGCCCTTCTCAGGGCCATCAAAGCACGTCGGGGAAGGTTTTGATTGTCGTGTTGCGTTTGGTGTGGGTGTCTGTCTGTCTGGCGTTTCTGTATGCCCGTGGGGATGCTGTTTGCGTGCCGTGGTGGTTGGATTGCGGGGGTCGGTGGCGGGTGTGGGCGGCGGTAGCGGTAAGCGGTGTTGTTGTTGTTGTTGTTGTTGTTGTCGTGGTTGATTGTCGCCGTGTTTGTGGCGGCGGCCGACGGTTGGTTTTCTGTCACGTTGTTTTGTTTGAATACGTTGGTTGGCTTGCCTGCGTTCGTTCTTCTCGGATGTCTGTCTTGTCGAGTCGTGTCTGGTCTTTGTTTTGTTTTGTTCCTTTGTGTGTGTGTGTGTTATGTTTTGCAACGGGGGGCACGTTGAGATGCGGAAGGAGTCGGCGGGGATTTCGGTGGCGTGTAGAGCGAGCGAGCGCGCCTGCCTGGCCGTTGGCCGTCGGAGTGGAGTGCGGGTTTTTTTGTTTTCGAAACGAAAGCGGCGGCCGGCCAGCCACCCGTGCGGTGTGACGTCGGCCGTTGGGCATTGTGCGCTTTGAGCGCCGGGGAGGGATGATGTGTGATTGTTGCGCGCTGCTAGCAGGCAGGCAGAGTGAGCGGGTGTGGCGGACGGACGGGAAGTGGTGGTTTTTGTTTTTGGGTTGCGGGGCGAGAGGCAGGCGACCGACAAAGTTTGCTCGCGACGGAGAGATGTTAGTGGCCCTGAAAAGGGCCGTTTTTGTTTGTGCGGTGCGGTGCGGTGCCGCGGCGCGGTTTAGGCGCGCTCGCCGCGGATGCGGCGCGCGAGCTGGATGTCCTTGGGCATGATGGTGACGCGCTTGGCGTGGATTGCGCACAGGTTGGTGTCTTCGAAGAGGCCGACGAGGTAGGCCTCGCTGGCCTCCTGCAGGGCCATGACTGCGGAGCTCTGGAAGCGCAGGTCGGTCTTGAAGTCCTGGGCGATCTCGCGCACTAGGCGCTGGAATGGCAGCTTGCGGATGAGCAGCTCTGTGCTCTTCTGGTAGCGCCTGATTTCTCGCAGGGCGACGGTGCCCGGCCTGTAGCGGTGGGGCTTCTTGACGCCTCCGGTGGCGGGCGCGCTCTTCCTCGCCGCCTTGGTGGCGAGCTGTTTGCGCGGCGCCTTTCCGCCGGTGGACTTGCGGGCCGTTTGCTTTGTGCGGGCCATGGCGGTAGCGGTAGCGGAGCGGCGTGCGTGGAGGTTAGGTGCGGCGCGGCGTCCGGTGCTGCCTTGACAACGGGCCCGCGCGCCTCCGTGCTGCGCTTATATGCCCTCGGTTGCGCGTGGTGGGGGGAGGGCGGGCCAGAGTCTATATAGGGGGGCGGCGGGCGCGCTGGGCGCAGACCGTAGCCGACTCGCCAGCCGCTGCAGCTGCTGTTTGTGCACGTTGTTGCTTTGCCCGAGGAAGGAAGGATGACAGGCCGCGGCAAGGGAGGAAAGGGGCTCGGCAAGGGTGGCGCCAAGCGGCACCGCAAGGTGTTGCGCGACAACATCCAGGGCATCACGAAGCCCGCCATCCGCCGCCTGGCTCGCAGGGGCGGCGTGAAGCGCATCTCTGGTCTGATCTACGAGGAGACCCGCGGGGTGCTGAAGGTGTTCCTGGAGAACGTGATCCGCGACGCGGTGACGTACACTGAGCACGCCAAGCGCAAGACTGTGACGGCCATGGACGTGGTGTACGCCCTGAAGAGGCAGGGGCGCACCCTGTACGGTTTCGGCGGTTAGGCTGCGTCGCAGCGGGCGCTGGCCTTCCCGCGGCCGTGCTTGTGGGTGGGAGAGACTAGAAAACGGCCCTTTTCAGGGCCACCACACTGTTCGGAAGTTGAAAAGTGCGAAAGAGTCTGTGTTGTTGCTGCGTGTGTGCGCTGTGTTGTTTGTTTGTTTGTTTGTTTCTTTCCGTTTGAGCGACGTGATGTGACTGGGAGGGGAGAAGGAAAGGAAACGTGTCATGTGGCTGGCTGTGTGTGGAGCTGCTTCGTTTGTGTGTTTGTTATTGTGTGTCTTTGTATCGATCGCGACGGAGATGGCGGGCTGTGTGTTGTTGTGCGAGAGGCGGTGATTATTTGCTTGCGTGGTTTGTCTCTGTGTGTTTGTTTGCGGCGGCGTTGGGGTTTCCGAGGCAAGGCGTGTGGGCATAGGCGGCCGGATCAGCTGTTTCGTTCGTGTCGACGGCCGTTGCGCGCGGGAGTGGAGGGCGGTGTGTCGACACGCCTCCCTTTAACAATGGTCATTATTGCTGCCGTTGTCGGTTTGGAAGGCGACTGCGACCGTGCAAAATGTGTGTGTGTGTGTGTGTGTGTTGGGCCACACGGGCTGTGTGGACGACAAGATGGCGGACGTGCGCCGGCGGCGGCTGTGCTGTGACAGTGCAAAGTTAAAACAAAACAAGGTGCGGCGAGGACGACTGAAATTTTGCTTTGGACGTAGGTGTGTGTGGTGGCCCTGAAAAGGGCCGATTGTTGTGGGCCGAGCCGAGCCGGCAAAGCGCGTTGCGTGCAGGGGAGCACGCGGCGCTGCGATTGCCTGGCCTCCTTTAGGCCTTCTTCTCGGTCTTCTTTGGCAGCAGGACGGCCTGGATGTTGGGCAGGACACCACCCTGTGCGATGGTGACGCCCGACAGGAGCTTGTTGAGCTCCTCGTCGTTGCGGATGGCAAGCTGCAGGTGGCGCGGGATGATGCGCGTCTTCTTGTTGTCGCGGGCCGCGTTTCCGGCCAGCTCGAGCACCTCAGCCGCGAGGTACTCCATGACGGCGGCGAGGTAGACGGGCGCCCCGGCGCCGACGCGCTCTGCGTAGTTTCCCTTGCGCAGGAGGCGGTGGATTCTGCCGACCGGGAACTGGAGCCCAGCCCTGCTTGAGCGGGACTTTGACTTGCCCTTGACTTTGCCTCCCTTTCCGCGTCCGGACATGGCGATGGGCTAGCGACGGTGCACACGAAACGGAAACGAAAACGACCGGTGCGAGCGGCAGCGAGTCGAGCAGCGGAGTGCGCGCCGGCGCAGCCGGGGTGGGGGTGCTTTATGGGCTCGGGTGCGGCGGCCGGTTGCGCGCGCGCCCCATTGGTCGGCGGCCGCAACAGGGCGAGCTGGTAAAGGTGCGGCGGCGGCTGGCGGCGGGTGCCACTGTGTGGGGAGACGCTGACTAGAGCGGAGCGCTTGCTACTGGTGTTGCTGCTGCCGTACGTTGGTTCGAGATGCCGCCCAAGACTAGCGGGAAGGCCGCCAAGAAGGCTGGCAAGGCGCAGAAGAACATTTCGAAGGGCGACAAGAAGAAGAAGCGCAAGAGGAAGGAGAGCTATGCCATCTACATCTACAAGGTGCTGAAGCAGGTGCACCCTGACACGGGCATCTCGTCGAAGGCGATGAGCATCATGAACAGCTTCGTGAACGACATTTTCGAGCGCATTGCGGCCGAGGCTTCTCGCCTGGCGCACTACAACAAGCGCTCGACCATCACGTCCCGCGAGATCCAGACCGCTGTGCGGCTGTTGCTGCCTGGCGAGCTGGCCAAGCACGCCGTGAGCGAGGGCACGAAGGCGGTGACCAAGTACACGAGCTCCAAGTAAGGAGGTGGCTCTGGAATGGAAGGAAGGATGGAGAGAGAAGGCTCCTCCGTTGCGAGAGCGGCAAAACGGCCCTTTTCAGGGCCACCAACTTGCCTTTTGCGGGAAGGGCGGAATTGTTGTTGTTGTTGTTTGTGTGGACGGCTGTGATGTATGTGTGCATTTTGATTGTGGGTGGGGGGGCGCGTCAAAGCGTGTTGCGCGGGGTACGGCCACGAGGTTGGTCGCCGTGGCGTGGAATGGTGGCACGCCTCGTTGGCGTGGTTTTTGACCCATTGGTGTTGTTGGTGTGTGTGTGTGTGTGTGTTACCCGTCTGCGAGGGGGGACAGTGTGATCGGCGACTTTTGTGTCACCGTAACGACGGCCGTTTGCGGGTTTGTTTTTTTGCACATCATACATGGCGAGGGTGAAATGTGAAATGTTTTTGTTTGGTTTTTTTTGCCGCCCACTATTCCCTTTGCTGTACGCCGAGTTTGACAATGGTGCGACGTAACTGCAGCGTGGAGGTGTGTGAGTGACGTTGAAATGAACGTGCCATTAAGACGCATTGTTGTTGTATTGTACTGTACGTGTACGGCGACACGCACGATGATGTACCATTCGACTCTGATGTTTGATAGCCGTGTCTGACTGATTGCGTACGACGCACGCACACCGATGTCGTCATTCAAGATGCACGCTAGACGACGACGGCGGCGGCGGCGGCGGTCGTTTGTTTGGCGAATGTCTGTACACGTGTTTGTCTGTGTCCATCCGGTATGTATTTGTTTGTTTGAAAGTGTTTTGTGTGTCGGTGACGTGGTCCGATCCGTCGCCCCCTGAGTAACTGTCGATCGGCGCGATAGACCGGCGTCACGCAACTGAACCGAAGTCTTGGGCACACCCGTCATACTGTTGTACACCGTCGCGCTGAGAACGGTAACGAAAGGTTGACTTTGATCGGTCGAATGTCTGGGCAGAACGTGAGGAATGAGGCAAGAGTGCAAGGAGGGGGGGCAAAAGAGAGAGGAAGGGAAAAAGGGGAGAAACGCATTCGTAGAGCAACGGAACGTTCCCGTGTCGGAGGCGTATTGGAGCCGCACTGAAATGCGTTTAACGGCGGCGCGGCTGCAAGTGTCTGCCGTGGTGAACGTTACCTTTGACGGCTGCATTGGGCTTTGCCTTTGCTTTTGCTTTCGCTTTCGCTTTCGCGTTCGCTTTCGCGTTCGCTTTCGCTTTCGCTTTCCCGGATGTACGTAACGTTTGTTGATATGGTTCTGAGGAAGAGTGTATGACAGTGCCGTGCCGTCCATGTTCGTGTGCCCTCCCATTGTGTGTATGCTATTGTCTGTGTACTTGAATGATGTATGTAGGTGTTAGTGGACATGTTTTACCAGTGGGGGGAAATGGATCGTCGATAGTTGCCGTCACTCTGTCACGGTCGAGATGACGCACCCTCCGTACAGAAAGGTGTCGAGAAAGTGAGTGTGTGTGTGTGTGTGTGTGTGCGTCCGTGAATTGGCAGTGTTTGGAGGTGGGCGTGCCCTGGATGTGGCCCGGAAAAGGCTGTTCGTTTAGGCGGTAGTGTTGTGTGGACAGGGGAGGGGCATGCGTAACGCTGCTGGCATGGCATTTCGGGAGATGGGAGGGGGCAAACGAGGAAACGAGGAGCGGCGGCCAAAGACGGGACGGGGAGGGGCGCGGTGTGGGTGGCTTGCGCCTGTGCTCGGCGTTGTGGTTTGTGCAAAAGAGGAGGAGAAAAACAATGTGAGTTGCCAGGGAGGGGAGCGGTGTTGTGTTGTGGTTGTCGTGGTGTAGCCGCAGACGCGGCTGTCAGTGAACGTGGCGAGACGGACGGATGCGCGGAGGGGCGGGGGCGGCGCATTTCGCCGGTGCCGTGCCGTGCCGTGCCGTGCCTGAAAGCCGCGTGGTCGCTGTGTTGTTGGTGGCGTGGGGGCGAGGAGAGTACCGTACGGGTGTGCTTGTGCGCCGGAAACGGCACACTGCGCCCGCCCGTCTTGGAGGCTGATGGCTGTGGTGTGGAAATGGGGCGCGGTGATGTTGAAGCAGTTGAAGAACAGAAAAGAAACCAAGAAAACGGAAGGCGTGATGCGGCGGTGGTGGTGAGAGCGGGAAAAACAAAACAAAAAAAGAAAAAAAAAACAACAAAAAAAAAGAAGGAAAAACAACAAGAAACAAAAAAGAAAACAAAAAGTCTATCAATATTAAAATGTAAATGGAAATGGAAATGGACCCAGGTATAACCTCCCTGCACAAATAGCAGAGAGTCCGATGATAATAAAAATGTGCCAGAATGTTAACGTCCCTACAAAACAAACCCAACGATAATATTAATGAAAGAGTGAACCGTATGTAACATTGCAACAGACATAATGAAACCTGATAAATTGTATAAGGGCAGCAGCGTTGACCTTTGGCCCTGTATTCAGAAATAAAAAGAGCCAAAGATCGTTACCCCAATGAAAAAGACACTGAAACACGTATGTAACATAGTAGCGATGGCGAGACATTGTAGCATCTGTGACCAGAGAGTTTGCGCTGGACTGCGCGAGTGTTGCGAGCGGTTCTCAGTCAGTCAGTCAGTCAGTATGTCAGTAGTCGTTGCGAGTCCGTAGCTCTGTGTAGTTGAGGGCTGTACTCTGTCAGTAGTCGTCGCGTGCAGTACGCTAATAGTCGTCATGCAGAGCGGTCGGTCAGTAGTAGCAGCCGAGTGCGGTTGTGTGATGTAGGCGGTCGGCAACACTGGTCAAGATGGTGAATAAGGTATACTGTTAATTAATATAATCATTAGATAATGAAAAATTGTATTTATTGTAATTATTCTCCAACAAGTTCCCCAATAATAATTTTTATTTCAAAAGCATTTTTCAAACATTAAATTTTTTATTGAACTAAAGAGTTCGTTGCACTTCACATTTCATTCCACTTCTTTGAAGAAAAATGTCACTAAAATCACAAAAAAAGAGAATATTATTATTTGCAATGCAGTTCCTCCAAGCGCTGCGCAACAACCAGAGCAGAAATGTGACATCCATTTATTCGGAGGTAAGACTTTAATTCTGATTGTTTTGCACAGGGCCAAAGACCGATATTTCGGTTTAATTGAAGTTTCTTGTCACTGAACGGACCTTTGTAAATGTTGTGTGAAGACTTTATATTTGAGTCAGATTGCGAATTTCACATTTTTGTTGCCATTTTCAATACCTCTCATTGTGGGCGAGGTTACAATTAGCGCAATGTCCATTAGCATCCGTAAATAACATTGTCCATTATTTTAAATTTTGCTGGGAGGTTACAACACACACACAAAAAAAAAAAAACAAAAAATTGCATTTATATCCGCTCCTCAATTGTAGATACCCCTTACACAGCTGTGTGCAATGAATGAGTGCTGGCTGGTAATTAATTGCACTCCTTGGAGGGAAATGCCATAGGAAGTAGTCTTTAAAAAGTGAATGTTTTTCGTTAAGAGACAAAAGTTACTTTAGAAAAAAAGTAATAGTGGGGCTTTTGTTGTTGAACAAAAGAAGTACAATGAACATACGTTATCAGATTTGCGCAATGCAGCGTCACACCACCTTTTGATTATAACACAATATACTATACATCGTCCCGAACCGTGACCAGAGTCGCGAGACGAGCAGAGCACGCCGCCGACGCCCGCTCAGTACAACCGTCCACCCGCTACTACTGTCGACCGACTACTACCTCTCCCGACTCGCGCTACAATATATATATAACAACTGTTCCTGGCGACCCGGTGCGTGCCACTACTGTCGTCTGGCGCGGTCCAAGCGCCGACTAGCAGCGATAAAGAACTCTCTGGTCAGACAGAGATGCTGTCATGCCTCGCCATCGCTCTGGTAATGAATACATACGTGTTGCAGCGTGCGTACCACCGGAACACGCAGTGGCGGAGCCAAAGACTGTGTTGTCGAGGTCGAGTGCGAGCGGGAAGAGAGGCAGCGTCGGCACGGAGATGCAAGCGAGCGCGAGACGCACGGGGGCTGCGGCGTGGCGCGTTTGCGGTCGGCGCCTTTGGTGGCAACGGCCGGGACAAGCAGCGGTGTATGGTGTGGTGCGGGGCGGACAGGGGCGGAGGCGGCGCGACGACGGCATGGGGGCGAAAACGGGACGGGGGACGGCGGATGTTGAGAGGCGTCACGCGCGGACAGGACACAGACACAGAGACACACAGATTGGAAAGGGAGGGTGCGCGGTAGTAGTTGGGAATGTGCGTACCGTGCGGGATGGGAGTGGGCGAGGAACACGGTCGTGGCCCCTGTTTTGGGTGCGTGTGATGACGTCGGTGTGTTGTGGGAAGGGAAGGTGCTGTGGCGGCGGCGCGTAATGGGCGTAGGCCGAAAAGAGAAAGGAACGTGGGCAGTGTGTTGGCAAGCGTCGGTTCGACTGCGACGTTGATGGGCAGGGCAGGGCAAGGTTAATGGTGGTAGGAGTAGGCGTGTGGGCGCAAAAAATCTGCCGCTGCAGGCGGTGCCGTAACCGCCATGGCGGGAAGGAGAGAGGGCCAAAGAAAGAAAGAAAGAAAGAAAGAAGAAAACAAAAAAAAAAAAAGGAGGGGGGGGGGGGGGGCGAAAGTGGAGAGGCGGTGGTGTGAGAAGGGCGGGGGCGGAAGGAAGGCAGGAAGGACAAGAGGCGAGGCGACGGCTTGCTTTGTGTATCGGTCGGTCTCTGGCTATGCTTCGTTTTCTGCAGCAGGGTCGGTGCGCGGCGTGGCTCGCGGCAGTGGGAACGCCTGGTGGCTGGACGGCCAGCAATGCGGTTGGATGGGCGGCCACAGCACCGCACCTGTGCCCGAGGAGGAGACGCTGGCGGCGGGCCCTGAGGTGAGGCCGGCTCGGCTGGGGCTGTGGATGTGTAGGTGTGCGCCGCTGCTGCAACAACGAGTAAAACGCGAGAAGGAGGGATGGCGGTAGAGAGAGAGAAAAAAAAAAAAAAAAAAAAAAAAAAAGGTCGTGTTGTGTTGATGCGCAGGCAGACGCGTACAGAGGGACGAGCCCGGTCTGCAGCAGGGTGTGGCCGTGCCGAGTGCAGAGCAGCGGCGGCTCGGTTCGGTTCGGCCCGGCCCGGCCCGGCGGGCCGCGCTGTTGTCGCGGACGTGAGCGCCCCCTGGCGGGTGGCCGGAGGCGGCGCGGCGTGTTGGACGTGTGGCTGGTGGCAGTGCACAATTTGCGAGTGGCTGGCGGTGTGGTGTGGCGGTTGGCGCGTCGGGCGGCGGAGAGGTATGTGTTGCGGGCGCCCTTTGCTGCGCTGCGTCGTTGCGTGTGCCGTACAGGGCGGGCGCTTGTCGACTGTGTGGGCGGTGTGGCGAATTGGCGTGAAACGGCTGCCGAGAGGTGTGTGGTAGCGAGCCGGTCGGTGGTGTCAGTGCGAAGGGGAATGTGCGTGCGTTTGGCGGTTTCGGTGTGCTTTTTGCGGCGTGAGAGTGGGAATTAGTGGGGCCGGCTGTTGTGTTGGTTCCTTGTGTCTTGTGTCGCGTAGCTTGATGGCAACGTGGAAGGACGCCGGTTTCGTTTCGAGCCTTGCGTGTGGTTGTCGACGTTGACTGGTTGGCGTGTGCCGATGCACGTGCATGTGTGGGTCGCGAGTGCGTTTTTGGCTGGCTGTGTGTGTGTGTGTGTGTGTGTGTGTGTGTTTTGGGGGGGAAGGGGGAGGCGGTGGTGAAAGTGCAGTCGTTGCCACGGGCGTCGTCGGGTGGGGCTGGGGCTGGGGCTGTGCGTCGTGGCGGAAAGGTGGTAGGTTGCGGGAAGCGAGCCCGTCGTTGACGGTGTCGCGTGAGTTGTGAATCGAGTGGGGCGCGGGGCGCGGGACAGGAGCAGCGTGCCG
Source organism: Schistocerca piceifrons (assembly GCF_021461385.2). Lineage (NCBI taxonomy): Eukaryota > Metazoa > Arthropoda > Insecta > Orthoptera > Acrididae > Schistocerca > Schistocerca piceifrons. The sequence goes on along the minus strand of NW_025726839.1, from coordinate 24,859 downwards.
CTGCGTCGTGGTCGTCAGCAGAGGCTGTGCGTGTGCTTGTCCTTTTTGTGGGCGGTTCGTGCGAGGCGTTTTTGTTTTGTGTTGCCCTAGTTGTTAGTTTATTTTGTTTGTGTTTGTTATTTTGAGACGACGACTGGTTGGCGGTGTGCGCTTCCCGTGTCGTTTGTGTTGTTTGGTTTTTTTGTTTTTGTGTGTGTGTTTTTTTTTTTTTTTTTTTTTGCACTGGGCCCCGGTGGGTGGGTGCGTGTGTGTCGATTGCCGGCTGGCGAAAGGTGCGCCATCGGCGGGGTGGGTCGCCGGCACAAGTAGAGGCGGCGGCGTTGTTGCTGTTGTTGTGTGGTGTTTGTTTTGTTCGGCTGTGTCGGCGAGCTGTGTTGCGGTGCGTGTGAATGGTGGTGCAAAAGTGCTGGCGTTGGGGCTGCGACTGCGACGGCGGCGAGCCGCGGGCGCGCCATTGATAGTGATGTTGTGAACAGCGGCTGTGTACGGTAGTGGTGTTGTTGTAGCACGACGTGCATCCGGGCCGGCGCGGAAAGCGCAGTTGCGGGCGGTTGCCCTTCGGTGCCAGCCATGTCGCGTGAGCGGCGGGTTGCTCTGGTGTCGACACGTGGTGCTCTGGGTTGTTGTGTGGTGCCCTTTGGCCGGTGGGGGTGGTTCGCGTGTGTCTCGTTCGCGCTCGGTGTCTGGTCGTGGTCGTGCTGCTCCCCCGTCTGTCGGCGGTTTCCGACGTCGTCTGTACGTTTTTGTTCGTTTGCGGCGTGCCTGCCGACGTCGTCCCGTCGCGACCTTTCAACCGAAAGTGTGGCGCCCGAAGGTGAACGAACGTAACCCTGACCTCGGCGCTTTACGCTGAGCCGAGCGAACCGAACCGAACCTAACCTGTGGTGTGGCGAGGTGAGCTCAGCCTGTGAGCCCCTAACGTCTACGTAAGGTAAGCTGTCCGGCTCACGCCTCACGTTTGAACGCTTTTTTAACCTACGTTTGACGCTTCTTAACCTAGCACTGACCCCTTAACCTAACGTGTAACCTAACCTAACCTAACCTAACCTAACCTCTGACGCCTGACGTGTTTGAATGCTTAACCTAAGTTTGACGCTTAACCTAACCCAAGTCCCCTTAACCTAACCCACGTCCACCTAACCTAACCTAACGTAGACGTGTAAACGTAATGTGTAACGCGTAACGTGTAACGTGTAAGGTCGGCTGTCGTGTGTGCTTGACGGCAGATTGGGTTGGTCTGTAGATTGGGATTGCGGTTTGCCTCGGTCGAGGGGTTGGGTCGGAAGCGGCGAGGGGCGGCGGCGCCTGTTGCGCAGGCGGCGTCCGTTTGCGGCGGGCAATTGTTGAGAAACGGCTGTGAATGTTGGCGGGCGAGAGGAGGAGGACGGCGCGCGATGTGGCCCGACGGCTGCGGGCCGATCGGGAAACGGCGGGAGGGCGACGGAAGGCGATGGGGCGGCGGAGGCGCGTTTGCACGGCCGTCATCGCCGCACGCCTCGGCTTGTGTGGCTGTGGCGCCGGCCGCGCTGGCCGGGCTGCCGCGGCGACGGTGTGGGAGTTTTGCCGAAGGTTTGGCCATTGTGGCGGGTCGTCGGCTGGGGCTGTGGGGGCGGCATTTGGGCGGGGGCGGCGATTCTCGGCGGGCCGACCCAGGCTGTAGCGCGCGGTAGCTGCAGTTTGGCCGTGGTTTGCGGCGCTGCCGTGGCGACTGGTTGGCGACTGTGGTGTGGCTGTGTGTAGCCCCATCCTCGGTGGTTTGAAAGGCGCGGGCGGTTGTGGCGCAGGTTTGGGGCTGCTCCGCACAGGCTGTCGGACGTTGGGCGGTAGCAAGCGCGGGAGGCGCGGCGCGGCGGCGCGCAGAGTGGCGGCCGCTCTCTCGGCCGTCCGCGCCCGCCCGCGACACTGGCTGGGCCTTGTGATTCTCTGCTCTGCTGCTGTGCTGTGCTTGCGTGCCTGCCGTCCCGCTCGCTCTCGCTGTGTGTTACGCGCGTCGTCGAAATGGCAGATCAGGCGGCTACGAACGAGACTGCTGCGGCACCCGCCGCCACCGGCACTACGAAGAAGGCCAAGTCTGCGTCGTCTGCGAAGAAGCCGCGCGCCAAGCCTGCGCACCCGCGCACCTCTGAGATGGTGGCGGCCGCCATCAAGAGTCTGAAGGAGCGCGGCGGGTCGTCGCTGCAGGCGATCAAGAAGTACATAGCCGCGCACTACAAGCTGGACGCGGAGAAGCTGGCGCCGTTTATCAAGAAGTACCTCAAGTCGGCCGTCGTGGCGGGCGAGCTGGTGCAGACGAAGGGGAAGGGCGCGTCCGGCTCGTTCAAGCTTGCCGGCGCCGGCGGCGGGGGGGCGGCCGAGGGCGGCAAGGCTCGTGCTGGCGGTGCCAAGAAGAAGCGCGCCGCTCCGGCCAGCAAGGAGAAGAAGGGCGCCCGTGCGGCCGGCGCAAAGAAGGCTGGTGGCGTGAAGGCGGCGACCGGTCGGAAGGCGGGCGCCGCCAAGAAGGCGTCTGCGGCGTCGGCCGCTCCCGCGGGTGCGAAGAAGGCGGCTGCGGCCAAGCCGGCCAAGGCCAAGTCGCCGTCGAAGGCGAAGAAGGCCGCCAAGGTTCCGACGAAGAAGCCGAAGGCGCCGCGCCCGAAGAAGGCGACGACGCCGTCTAAGGCGAAGGCTTCGCCCAAGAAGAAGAAGTAGAGTAGAGGAGAAAGAGATGGGAATGGAAGGGTTTGGCGCTTGACTCCGTCGTCCCCACCCCCCGTCGTCGTCTAGTGGCGCGCAAGAGACGCGCGGCCCAAAACGGCCCTTCTCAGGGCCATCAAAGCACGTCGGGGAAGGTTTTGATTGTCGTGTTGCGTTTGGTGTGGGTGTCTGTCTGTCTGGCGTTTCTGTATGCCCGTGGGGATGCTGTTTGCGTGCCGTGGTGGTTGGATTGCGGGGGTCGGTGGCGGGTGTGGGCGGCGGTAGCGGTAAGCGGTGTTGTTGTTGTTGTTGTTGTTGTTGTCGTGGTTGATTGTCGCCGTGTTTGTGGCGGCGGCCGACGGTTGGTTTTCTGTCACGTTGTTTTGTTTGAATACGTTGGTTGGCTTGCCTGCGTTCGTTCTTCTCGGATGTCTGTCTTGTCGAGTCGTGTCTGGTCTTTGTTTTGTTTTGTTCCTTTGTGTGTGTGTGTGTTATGTTTTGCAACGGGGGGCACGTTGAGATGCGGAAGGAGTCGGCGGGGATTTCGGTGGCGTGTAGAGCGAGCGAGCGCGCCTGCCTGGCCGTTGGCCGTCGGAGTGGAGTGCGGGTTTTTTTGTTTTCGAAACGAAAGCGGCGGCCGGCCAGCCACCCGTGCGGTGTGACGTCGGCCGTTGGGCATTGTGCGCTTTGAGCGCCGGGGAGGGATGATGTGTGATTGTTGCGCGCTGCTAGCAGGCAGGCAGAGTGAGCGGGTGTGGCGGACGGACGGGAAGTGGTGGTTTTTGTTTTTGGGTTGCGGGGCGAGAGGCAGGCGACCGACAAAGTTTGCTCGCGACGGAGAGATGTTAGTGGCCCTGAAAAGGGCCGTTTTTGTTTGTGCGGTGCGGTGCGGTGCCGCGGCGCGGTTTAGGCGCGCTCGCCGCGGATGCGGCGCGCGAGCTGGATGTCCTTGGGCATGATGGTGACGCGCTTGGCGTGGATTGCGCACAGGTTGGTGTCTTCGAAGAGGCCGACGAGGTAGGCCTCGCTGGCCTCCTGCAGGGCCATGACTGCGGAGCTCTGGAAGCGCAGGTCGGTCTTGAAGTCCTGGGCGATCTCGCGCACTAGGCGCTGGAATGGCAGCTTGCGGATGAGCAGCTCTGTGCTCTTCTGGTAGCGCCTGATTTCTCGCAGGGCGACGGTGCCCGGCCTGTAGCGGTGGGGCTTCTTGACGCCTCCGGTGGCGGGCGCGCTCTTCCTCGCCGCCTTGGTGGCGAGCTGTTTGCGCGGCGCCTTTCCGCCGGTGGACTTGCGGGCCGTTTGCTTTGTGCGGGCCATGGCGGTAGCGGTAGCGGAGCGGCGTGCGTGGAGGTTAGGTGCGGCGCGGCGTCCGGTGCTGCCTTGACAACGGGCCCGCGCGCCTCCGTGCTGCGCTTATATGCCCTCGGTTGCGCGTGGTGGGGGGAGGGCGGGCCAGAGTCTATATAGGGGGGCGGCGGGCGCGCTGGGCGCAGACCGTAGCCGACTCGCCAGCCGCTGCAGCTGCTGTTTGTGCACGTTGTTGCTTTGCCCGAGGAAGGAAGGATGACAGGCCGCGGCAAGGGAGGAAAGGGGCTCGGCAAGGGTGGCGCCAAGCGGCACCGCAAGGTGTTGCGCGACAACATCCAGGGCATCACGAAGCCCGCCATCCGCCGCCTGGCTCGCAGGGGCGGCGTGAAGCGCATCTCTGGTCTGATCTACGAGGAGACCCGCGGGGTGCTGAAGGTGTTCCTGGAGAACGTGATCCGCGACGCGGTGACGTACACTGAGCACGCCAAGCGCAAGACTGTGACGGCCATGGACGTGGTGTACGCCCTGAAGAGGCAGGGGCGCACCCTGTACGGTTTCGGCGGTTAGGCTGCGTCGCAGCGGGCGCTGGCCTTCCCGCGGCCGTGCTTGTGGGTGGGAGAGACTAGAAAACGGCCCTTTTCAGGGCCACCACACTGTTCGGAAGTTGAAAAGTGCGAAAGAGTCTGTGTTGTTGCTGCGTGTGTGCGCTGTGTTGTTTGTTTGTTTGTTTGTTTCTTTCCGTTTGAGCGACGTGATGTGACTGGGAGGGGAGAAGGAAAGGAAACGTGTCATGTGGCTGGCTGTGTGTGGAGCTGCTTCGTTTGTGTGTTTGTTATTGTGTGTCTTTGTATCGATCGCGACGGAGATGGCGGGCTGTGTGTTGTTGTGCGAGAGGCGGTGATTATTTGCTTGCGTGGTTTGTCTCTGTGTGTTTGTTTGCGGCGGCGTTGGGGTTTCCGAGGCAAGGCGTGTGGGCATAGGCGGCCGGATCAGCTGTTTCGTTCGTGTCGACGGCCGTTGCGCGCGGGAGTGGAGGGCGGTGTGTCGACACGCCTCCCTTTAACAATGGTCATTATTGCTGCCGTTGTCGGTTTGGAAGGCGACTGCGACCGTGCAAAATGTGTGTGTGTGTGTGTGTGTGTTGGGCCACACGGGCTGTGTGGACGACAAGATGGCGGACGTGCGCCGGCGGCGGCTGTGCTGTGACAGTGCAAAGTTAAAACAAAACAAGGTGCGGCGAGGACGACTGAAATTTTGCTTTGGACGTAGGTGTGTGTGGTGGCCCTGAAAAGGGCCGATTGTTGTGGGCCGAGCCGAGCCGGCAAAGCGCGTTGCGTGCAGGGGAGCACGCGGCGCTGCGATTGCCTGGCCTCCTTTAGGCCTTCTTCTCGGTCTTCTTTGGCAGCAGGACGGCCTGGATGTTGGGCAGGACACCACCCTGTGCGATGGTGACGCCCGACAGGAGCTTGTTGAGCTCCTCGTCGTTGCGGATGGCAAGCTGCAGGTGGCGCGGGATGATGCGCGTCTTCTTGTTGTCGCGGGCCGCGTTTCCGGCCAGCTCGAGCACCTCAGCCGCGAGGTACTCCATGACGGCGGCGAGGTAGACGGGCGCCCCGGCGCCGACGCGCTCTGCGTAGTTTCCCTTGCGCAGGAGGCGGTGGATTCTGCCGACCGGGAACTGGAGCCCAGCCCTGCTTGAGCGGGACTTTGACTTGCCCTTGACTTTGCCTCCCTTTCCGCGTCCGGACATGGCGATGGGCTAGCGACGGTGCACACGAAACGGAAACGAAAACGACCGGTGCGAGCGGCAGCGAGTCGAGCAGCGGAGTGCGCGCCGGCGCAGCCCGCCGCTCACATCTTTTACTTTCCCCTCTTTGGGGAAGTGTGTGTGGGGGAGTTTGTAGCCTTTCGGCTTTTACTCCCCTGTGAACGTGTGTGTGTGATTTTTTTTTTCTATAGTTTTTTGGTGTCTGTGACTTGTGATGTTTGTTGTGAATGAGTCTAGTACTTGCCTGAGGTAGGCGAGAAGATTGGTGTTATATGGGAAGGAACTGGATTAGGGATTGGGTTTTGGGATTTTCTCTTCGACTTAGTCGTCGAAGATCGTCATAGGGCGCTTATGCTTGTCGCGGGACATGTCGTACCGACCTAGGGAGTGGATGAGCGCGTTTTCGGATCTGGAAGAACCCTCATAGAAGGACCTTGCCAGATCCTGGAAACGCTCTCTCAGGAGTGGGATTTCGGCTGCGGCGTGCAGGTCGTCTATGGGGAATCCGAGTGGTAGATGCAGTGCCCTTCTGAGGGCGCGGTTCTGCAGCCTCTGGAGTTTGTCCAGGTGCTGCTTTGCCGCGTATCCCCAGACAGGGCACGCATACTCCATTACTGGCCGGATCAGGGCCTGATAAACATTTACTGCTACTGGGAAGGGAAGGGAGCTGTTTGTGTTCAGGATAGGGTATAGAATGGACATTCTGGCGCAGACCTTCCTGTGGACCTCGTCTATGTGGGGTTTCCACGTAAGACGAGAGTCCAAGGTTACGCCAAGGTACTTGGCGGTTCTGCGCCAGGGGAGTTGGATTCCATTTAGGTGAAGGTGGAGGGGGGGACGTTGAGGAGGTTCGCGCCTTCCGAGCCTGCGGGTAATCAGCATTGCCTGCGTCTTCTCGGAGTTGATCGTGATGCGCCAGCGACGGGCCCAAGTTTCTGTGTCATCTAAAACCTTTTGTAGCCTACGGATGACCAGGTCCTTGTTCGCATTTCTCGTGTAGAAGGCTGTGTCGTCAGCGTACTGCGCAGTGTGCACCAGGGGGGCCGTCGGAGTATCCGCAGTGTACAAACTGTACAATACGGGCCCCAGGACCGATCCCTGTGGCACCCCGGCACGAATACGCCTTCTGGTGGAGGTGGCAGTTTCTACTTTGACGGAGAAAGTCCTGTTCGTGAGATAGCTCTTAATGAGCTGAACTATGCTCCCGGGAAACCCTTGTGTGTACAACTTGTAGAGTAGCCCTCTATGCCATACTGAATCAAAGGCTTTGGCTACGTCTAGTAGCACTATCCCGCAGTAGCCTCTGTGGTTGAAGCCCTCTGTGGCTGCTTCAACCATTCTCATGACCTGCTGTGGGGCAGAGTGGTTCTGCCGGAACCCAAATTGGAAATCCGGCAGAATTTGCTCTCTGGTAATGTGTTCTTGTATGGGTCTTAGCAGGAGGCGCTCATAGATCTTGCTGAGTGTTGGCAAGAGGCTAATCGGCCTGTAGTGCTGCGGGAATAGAGGGTCTTTCCCTGGTTTGTGTATTGCGACCACTTCCGCATGTTTCCAGCAAGCTGGGAAAACACGGGAACGAGTAATCTCGTTGAGGACGTTCGCGAGGTGTGTGATCGCTGTGGGTGGGAGTTTTTTGACTAACTGGTTTGTGACACTGTCGTGCCCTGGCGCCTTTTTTGTAGGGAGGGACCTAATTACTCTTGCCACGTCCTCGGGGGCAAAAAGTATGGGTTCGTCCTCTGGGTCCTCCTCAGCATTGAGGAAGACGGCCAGTTGACGACTGACTACCTCTTCATGTTCTTCATCCTGGGGTTCTGCCGCTTGGAACTGCTTCTCAAAGGAGTCGGCGAGGGCGTTGGCCTTTCCAGCATGGCTGTAGACCAGTCCCCGCTCGCCATGCAGTGGCGGCATCCTAGCGCGTCGTTTTGTAAACTGTTTGGTCGCTTGCCATAGTGTATGATCGTCTACTTTGAGAGATGTGAGGCGGTTTTGCCATTGCTGGTTTCTATGCTCATTGAGCGCTACCTTCAGCTCTCTCTGTAGACGATTGAGCAGCCTCCTGGTGGCCTGATTTCTGGTGATCTTCCACTCTTTTGCCACTCTGTTCTTGTGTCGAATTTGAGCTAGCAGGTGTTCCGGGAGCTGTATTTGCGGCGGTGGGCCATCCCTTTGTGGAGGGGTGGCTTCTTCCGCTGCCTGCAAGATGGTGCCTGTTAGGTCTTGTAGCGCTTGTTCCACTGTTTCCGCAGTGGGTGGCGGAGCGCGAGCGATATCAGAGGCGACAGTTTCTTGGTATCGCTCCCAGTCTGTTCGTTTGTACGACGTCTGGTACCGTGGGAGTGCTACCCATTCTCCCACATCGACCTCCAGAATCACTGGGTTGTGGTCGGAGGACATTCTGTTGATTGTCCTTGCGGCCACGAACCCTGCGATCCTCCTGGTGAGAGCTATGTCTAACACATCGGGCCTGCTTCCGTTTTTTGGAAAATGTGTGGGCTCGACTGGACCCCATGTTTCGAAGTGGTGGGCGCGCGCTAGTTGTTGCAGTTTGGCGCCTGCTCTGGAGGTTATTCTAGAATTCCAATCGGGATGTTTGGCATTGAAGTCTCCCCCTATTATGAGTTTGCCTTCAATTTGCCCTAGAGCAGCTATGTCTCCCTCATCTATCTGGTCATGTGGGGGTCGGTAGACTGCAACAATTGTTAGGGGTCCAGTGGCAGTGGTTACTTCCACCGCCACTGCTTCGATTTTGTTGGTAGCTGGTAAGAATACCTGGTGGTGGGGAATCCCTCTTTTTACATATATGGCCACTCCTCCGCCTTGGGTTGGCCTGTCTTTACGGTAGCTACTGTAGTTGGGAACTGTCGCTTTTACTCCCGGCTTTAGGTGGGTTTCCCCCATCATGCATATGTCGATGGAGAACTCCTTCATGAGTTCTCGGAACTCGACCTCTTGATTAACAATGCCGTCTGCGTTAAAGACGCACATTGTCAGGCCTTGAATATTTGGTCGTCTATTCATGATGGGGTGTCGATACTACTGAGGAAGTCGCAGAGGGGAGCGACTGCTGGACTGTTGCCTGAAGGGCGACGAGGATCTGTGTGTTCTGCTTCTGGGCTTCCCTGAATTCCTTCATCATTACCATGACGAGGTTCATGGTCTGCACCATTACGCCTAACAACTGATCCATGGGGGGAGAGTGTGTGTGGGGTTCCCTGGGCCTTCCTCCGTCATGGTGGACCTGGTCGTTGTTGCTATGTGTTTCCCGGTGTTGTTCTTGTGATAGTGTCTGGTGTTGTGATGGTTGGGCTACGCTTTCATGGTTCCTCGGTGGAGAAACCACTTCCGCATAAGTCGCCCTCGGTGTGTCTGGCCTTGGTTTTACCCAGGCCTTGTCCGTGTGTGTTGCCATGGTTTGTTTTCTTGTGTGTCTTGGTGGGTTTATGGTGTTTTGTTTGCGTGTGTGGGGGGCGGCCTTTGCGCCCTTTGCCTGTTGTGTGTGTCGTTTGTGGACCTCACAACCTTGGTAGCCCGCCGTGTGGTTTTTGCCACACAGCGCGCACCTTATTTGTGGGTCCGTGTGGTGAAGTGTGCATGTTCTCGTGTCGTGGGCCTCGGCGCACTTCCTGCACCTTACTGGCATGGTGCAGTAGGCGGCGATGTGGTTAAGGCCCTGACACCTGAAGCACTGCACCGTCTTGTTCTTACGGCGCAGCGGTTCGGTGGTGACAGGCACTGCCAGAACCATCTTTATCTCCCTTTTGTTCTGGGGGATGTCCGGGAGTGTGGCCTGGTAAAGTGGCCACTTACTGTTAATGTTGCCCATCTGTTGGACCCCCTTGACGACGTACCCCTGGGCAGTCAAATCTGTTTTGATCGCCTGGGGGGACACTCGTCTTGGCAGGTCTCGTATTACGATGTTTCTGTTCCTTGTTTTTGTTGTGGGGAACGTGTAGTGTGGTATGTTTTTATTTGTGAAAAGTGTTTTGACTGTTGTGTAGTGTTCTAGTGTGTGCAGTGTGATTTTGATTTTGTCCCCACCAGCAGGTTTTGCCTGGAAACTGCCTCCCCCGATTTCTGCCTTCAACAGCTCGAAGAGCTCCTCATAGCTGTGGGCAAACTCAGCAACAATCGGGGGGAGGTGGTGGGCGACTTGGTTCTGTGTTTGCGTTGTGGTGGTTTCTGTTGTCTCAGGCTCATCAGCAACCGCCTGAAATCTGTTCGGGGTGGGTTCCAATCCCCGGGCTGGCGGAAGCTTCGGCTGACGAAACGTTTTCTTCGCCAGCACGAAACCGTCCGAATCCTGCCCGGTTATGCGGTTCCCTTCCAGTGCAAGAGTTTCCTGGTCCCCTCCCAGTGTGACGACAGGTGCTGTCGGGGGCGCTGGCTCCTCAGAGGGTGTGGAAGCGGCTGGGGTGGGGGTGGTGGATTTCTTCTTCCCCTTGGAGCGCTTCTCCTTCTTGTCCTTCCTTGCACGCCGCTGGTCGGATGTGGTGGACTTGAGTGGGGGGGATTTAAGGTATTTGGAGCGGGTGGAAGACTGAGACGAGGGGGTGGGTTTGGGGAGGATTTTTGTCGGCAGACGGGGCATCTGCTTGCCATTCTTCATGGACGTGAGGAATTCTGGAAGTGTGCCGGTGGCGTGGGCAAGCAGGAGCGGAGATAGGACGAGGTTAGGAGGGGCAGGATTGCAAGTACTGACAATATATTTTGTTGTCGGCGTACTGTGTGTGACTGCGTTTTTTGGTGTGTTTCTTGCCATGTCCGGGGCGGAAAGTGGGGCTGCTGCCAGGGGGGTGCCAGTTACAGCCTTTGTTGGCACCGTTAGGTATCCCGGCTGCATTGCTGGCCCTACTGTAATTGTGGACGCGGAGGTCTGATCGGCGGCGGCGGAAACCTTCTCTGCGGTTCCGCGGCCGGCTCCCAGGTCCTGGCCCACATTTTCCCTATCCTTGGGGGGGGCAGAGCCTAGCTCTGCGGCAGCCGAAGTGCTCGAGACGGCCGACGACGCGGCCCGCGGCAACAACAAGACGCGCTTTTTGTCGACAGCGGTTGACCGCTTCGACCCCAAAGCACCACTGGAGCTCGACATCCCGCAGTTGAAAGAGGAAACACGACAATTCTGCTGTCGGGCGTCTCCAAAAATATCCTGCCCGCCGTAATACCTTACTGCAGACCTTGACTGGGTCCCGCCGATGCTTTAATAAAAGCAAAGCCGTAGATTCCCCTGGTGTGTCACCCGTACAAGCGGGGGCCTATGACTGACAGCGCGCGAGTCAGAGGAGCAAGCTCAACCCTTGACTGCCACTCAGCGAGTGCCGGCGCAGCCGGGGTGGGGGTGCTTTATGGGCTCGGGTGCGGCGGCCGGTTGCGCGCGCGCCCCATTGGTCGGCGGCCGCAACAGGGCGAGCTGGTAAAGGTGCGGCGGCGGCTGGCGGCGGGTGCCACTGTGTGGGGAGACGCTGACTAGAGCGGAGCGCTTGCTACTGGTGTTGCTGCTGCCGTACGTTGGTTCGAGATGCCGCCCAAGACTAGCGGGAAGGCCGCCAAGAAGGCTGGCAAGGCGCAGAAGAACATTTCGAAGGGCGACAAGAAGAAGAAGCGCAAGAGGAAGGAGAGCTATGCCATCTACATCTACAAGGTGCTGAAGCAGGTGCACCCTGACACGGGCATCTCGTCGAAGGCGATGAGCATCATGAACAGCTTCGTGAACGACATTTTCGAGCGCATTGCGGCCGAGGCTTCTCGCCTGGCGCACTACAACAAGCGCTCGACCATCACGTCCCGCGAGATCCAGACCGCTGTGCGGCTGTTGCTGCCTGGCGAGCTGGCCAAGCACGCCGTGAGCGAGGGCACGAAGGCGGTGACCAAGTACACGAGCTCCAAGTAAGGAGGTGGCTCTGGAATGGAAGGAAGGATGGAGAGAGAAGGCTCCTCCGTTGCGAGAGCGGCAAAACGGCCCTTTTCAGGGCCACCAACTTGCCTTTTGCGGGAAGGGCGGAATTGTTGTTGTTGTTGTTTGTGTGGACGGCTGTGATGTATGTGTGCATTTTGATTGTGGGTGGGGGGGCGCGTCAAAGCGTGTTGCGCGGGGTACGGCCACGAGGTTGGTCGCCGTGGCGTGGAATGGTGGCACGCCTCGTTGGCGTGGTTTTTGACCCATTGGTGTTGTTGGTGTGTGTGTGTGTGTGTGTTACCCGTCTGCGAGGGGGGACAGTGTGATCGGCGACTTTTGTGTCACCGTAACGACGGCCGTTTGCGGGTTTGTTTTTTTGCACATCATACATGGCGAGGGTGAAATGTGAAATGTTTTTGTTTGGTTTTTTTTGCCGCCCACTATTCCCTTTGCTGTACGCCGAGTTTGACAATGGTGCGACGTAACTGCAGCGTGGAGGTGTGTGAGTGACGTTGAAATGAACGTGCCATTAAGACGCATTGTTGTTGTATTGTACTGTACGTGTACGGCGACACGCACGATGATGTACCATTCGACTCTGATGTTTGATAGCCGTGTCTGACTGATTGCGTACGACGCACGCACACCGATGTCGTCATTCAAGATGCACGCTAGACGACGACGGCGGCGGCGGCGGCGGTCGTTTGTTTGGCGAATGTCTGTACACGTGTTTGTCTGTGTCCATCCGGTATGTATTTGTTTGTTTGAAAGTGTTTTGTGTGTCGGTGACGTGGTCCGATCCGTCGCCCCCTGAGTAACTGTCGATCGGCGCGATAGACCGGCGTCACGCAACTGAACCGAAGTCTTGGGCACACCCGTCATACTGTTGTACACCGTCGCGCTGAGAACGGTAACGAAAGGTTGACTTTGATCGGTCGAATGTCTGGGCAGAACGTGAGGAATGAGGCAAGAGTGCAAGGAGGGGGGGCAAAAGAGAGAGGAAGGGAAAAAGGGGAGAAACGCATTCGTAGAGCAACGGAACGTTCCCGTGTCGGAGGCGTATTGGAGCCGCACTGAAATGCGTTTAACGGCGGCGCGGCTGCAAGTGTCTGCCGTGGTGAACGTTACCTTTGACGGCTGCATTGGGCTTTGCCTTTGCTTTTGCTTTCGCTTTCGCTTTCGCGTTCGCTTTCGCGTTCGCTTTCGCTTTCGCTTTCCCGGATGTACGTAACGTTTGTTGATATGGTTCTGAGGAAGAGTGTATGACAGTGCCGTGCCGTCCATGTTCGTGTGCCCTCCCATTGTGTGTATGCTATTGTCTGTGTACTTGAATGATGTATGTAGGTGTTAGTGGACATGTTTTACCAGTGGGGGGAAATGGATCGTCGATAGTTGCCGTCACTCTGTCACGGTCGAGATGACGCACCCTCCGTACAGAAAGGTGTCGAGAAAGTGAGTGTGTGTGTGTGTGTGTGTGTGCGTCCGTGAATTGGCAGTGTTTGGAGGTGGGCGTGCCCTGGATGTGGCCCGGAAAAGGCTGTTCGTTTAGGCGGTAGTGTTGTGTGGACAGGGGAGGGGCATGCGTAACGCTGCTGGCATGGCATTTCGGGAGATGGGAGGGGGCAAACGAGGAAACGAGGAGCGGCGGCCAAAGACGGGACGGGGAGGGGCGCGGTGTGGGTGGCTTGCGCCTGTGCTCGGCGTTGTGGTTTGTGCAAAAGAGGAGGAGAAAAACAATGTGAGTTGCCAGGGAGGGGAGCGGTGTTGTGTTGTGGTTGTCGTGGTGTAGCCGCAGACGCGGCTGTCAGTGAACGTGGCGAGACGGACGGATGCGCGGAGGGGCGGGGGCGGCGCATTTCGCCGGTGCCGTGCCGTGCCTGAAAGCCGCGTGGTCGCTGTGTTGTTGGTGGCGTGGGGGCGAGGAGAGTACCGTACGGGTGTGCTTGTGCGCCGGAAACGGCACACTGCGCCCGCCCGTCTTGGAGGCTGATGGCTGTGGTGTGGAAATGGGGCGCGGTGATGTTGAAGCAGTTGAAGAACAGAAAAGAAACCAAGAAAACGGAAGGCGTGATGCGGCGGTGGTGGTGAGAGCGGGAAAAACAAAACAAAAAAAGAAAAAAAAAACAACAAAAAAAAAGAAGGAAAAACAACAAGAAACAAAAAAGAAAACAAAAAGTCTATCAATATTAAAATGTAAATGGAAATGGAAATGGACCCAGGTATAACCTCCCTGCACAAATAGCAGAGAGTCCGATGATAATAAAAATGTGCCAGAATGTTAACGTCCCTACAAAACAAACCCAACGATAATATTAATGAAAGAGTGAACCGTATGTAACATTGCAACAGACATAATGAAACCTGATAAATTGTATAAGGGCAGCAGCGTTGACCTTTGGCCCTGTATTCAGAAATAAAAAGAGCCAAAGATCGTTACCCCAATGAAAAAGACACTGAAACACGTATGTAACATAGTAGCGATGGCGAGACATTGTAGCATCTGTGACCAGAGAGTTTGCGCTGGACTGCGCGAGTGTTGCGAGCGGTTCTCAGTCAGTCAGTCAGTCAGTCTGTCAGTAGTCGTTGCGAGTCCGTAGCTCTGTGTAGTTGAGGGCTGTACTCTGTCAGTAGTCGTCGCGTGCAGTACGCTAATAGTCGTCATGCAGAGCGGTCGGTCAGTAGTAGCAGCCGAGTGCGGTTGTGTGATGTAGGCGGTCGGCAACACTGGTCAAGATGGTGAATAAGGTATACTGTTAATTAATATAATCATTAGATAATGAAAAATTGTATTTATTGTAATTATTCTCCAACAAGTTCCCCAATAATAATTTTTATTTCAAAAGCATTTTTCAAACATTAAATTTTTTATTGAACTAAAGAGTTCGTTGCACTTCACATTTCATTCCACTTCTTTGAAGAAAAATGTCACTAAAATCACAAAAAAAGAGAATATTATTATTTGCAATGCAGTTCCTCCAAGCGCTGCGCAACAACCAGAGCAGAAATGTGACATCCATTTATTCGGAGGTAAGACTTTAATTCTGATTGTTTTGCACAGGGCCAAAGACCGATATTTCGGTTTAATTGAAGTTTCTTGTCACTGAACGGACCTTTGTAAATGTTGTGTGAAGACTTTATATTTGAGTCAGATTGCGAATTTCACATTTTTGTTGCCATTTTCAATACCTCTCATTGTGGGCGAGGTTACAATTAGCGCAATGTCCATTAGCATCCGTAAATAACATTGTCCATTATTTTAAATTTTGCTGGGAGGTTACAACACACACACAAAAAAAAAAAAAACAAAAAATTGCATTTATATCCGCTCCTCAATTGTAGATACCCCTTACACAGCTGTGTGCAATGAATGAGTGCTGGCTGGTAATTAATTGCACTCCTTGGAGGGAAATGCCATAGGAAGTAGTCTTTAAAAAGTGAATGTTTTTCGTTAAGAGACAAAAGTTACTTTAGAAAAAAAGTAATAGTGGGGCTTTTGTTGTTGAACAAAAGAAGTACAATGAACATACGTTATCAGATTTGCGCAATGCAGCGTCACACCACCTTTTGATTATAACACAATATACTATACATCGTCCCGAACCGTGACCAGAGTCGCGAGACGAGCAGAGCACGCCGCCGACGCCCGCTCAGTACAACCGTCCACCCGCTACTACTGTCGACCGACTACTACCTCTCCCGACTCGCGCTACAATATATATATAACAACTGTTCCTGGCGACCCGGTGCGTGCCACTACTGTCGTCTGGCGCGGTCCAAGCGCCGACTAGCAGCGATAAAGAACTCTCTGGTCAGACAGAGATGCTGTCATGCCTCGCCATCGCTCTGGTAATGAATACATACGTGTTGCAGCGTGCGTACCACCGGAACACGCAGTGGCGGAGCCAAAGACTGTGTTGTCGAGGTCGAGTGCGAGCGGGAAGAGAGGCAGCGTCGGCACGGAGATGCAAGCGAGCGCGAGACGCACGGGGGCTGCGGCGTGGCGCGTTTGCGGTCGGCGCCTTTGGTGGCAACGGCCGGGACAAGCAGCGGTGTATGGTGTGGTGCGGGGCGGACAGGGGCGGAGGCGGCGCGACGACGGCATGGGGGCGAAAACGGGACGGGGGACGGCGGATGTTGAGAGGCGTCACGCGCGGACAGGACACAGACACAGAGACACACAGATTGGAAAGGGAGGGTGCGCGGTAGTAGTTGGGAATGTGCGTACCGTGCGGGATGGGAGTGGGCGAGGAACACGGTCGTGGCCCCTGTTTTGGGTGCGTGTGATGACGTCGGTGTGTTGTGGGAAGGGAAGGTGCTGTGGCGGCGGCGCGTAATGGGCGTAGGCCGAAAAGAGAAAGGAACGTGGGCAGTGTGTTGGCAAGCGTCGGTTCGACTGCGACGTTGATGGGCAGGGCAGGGCAAGGTTAATGGTGGTAGGAGTAGGCGTGTGGGCGCAAAAAATCTGCCGCTGCAGGCGGTGCCGTAACCGCCATGGCGGGAAGGAGAGAGGGCCAAAGAAAGAAAGAAAGAAAGAAAGAAGAAAACAAAAAAAAAAAAAGGAGGGGGGGGGGGGCGAAAGTGGAGAGGCGGTGGTGTGAGAAGGGCGGGGGCGGAAGGAAGGCAGGAAGGACAAGAGGCGAGGCGACGGCTTGCTTTGTGTATCGGTCGGTCTCTGGCTATGCTTCGTTTTCTGCAGCAGGGTCGGTGCGCGGCGTGGCTCGCGGCAGTGGGAACGCCTGGTGGCTGGACGGCCAGCAATGCGGTTGGATGGGCGGCCACAGCAC
The DNA here is from genome assembly GCF_021461385.2 of Schistocerca piceifrons. Classification (NCBI taxonomy): domain Eukaryota; kingdom Metazoa; phylum Arthropoda; class Insecta; order Orthoptera; family Acrididae; genus Schistocerca; species Schistocerca piceifrons. Next base: position 8,433 of record NW_025726839.1, on the reverse strand, counting down.
CGCACCTGTGCCCGAGGAGGAGACGCTGGCGGCGGGCCCTGAGGTGAGGCCGGCTCGGCTGGGGCTGTGGATGTGTAGGTGTGCGCCGCTGCTGCAACAACGAGTAAAACGCGAGAAGGAGGGATGGCGGTAGAGAGAGAGAAAAAAAAAAAAAAAAAAAAAAAAAAGGTCGTGTTGTGTTGATGCGCAGGCAGACGCGTACAGAGGGACGAGCCCGGTCTGCAGCAGGGTGTGGCCGTGCCGAGTGCAGAGCAGCGGCGGCTCGGTTCGGTTCGGCCCGGCCCGGCCCGGCGGGCCGCGCTGTTGTCGCGGACGTGAGCGCCCCCTGGCGGGTGGCCGGAGGCGGCGCGGCGTGTTGGACGTGTGGCTGGTGGCAGTGCACAATTTGCGAGTGGCTGGCGGTGTGGTGTGGCGGTTGGCGCGTCGGGCGGCGGAGAGGTATGTGTTGCGGGCGCCCTTTGCTGCGCTGCGTCGTTGCGTGTGCCGTACAGGGCGGGCGCTTGTCGACTGTGTGGGCGGTGTGGCGAATTGGCGTGAAACGGCTGCCGAGAGGTGTGTGGTAGCGAGCCGGTCGGTGGTGTCAGTGCGAAGGGGAATGTGCGTGCGTTTGGCGGTTTCGGTGTGCTTTTTGCGGCGTGAGAGTGGGAATTAGTGGGGCCGGCTGTTGTGTTGGTTCCTTGTGTCTTGTGTCGCGTAGCTTGATGGCAACGTGGAAGGACGCCGGTTTCGTTTCGAGCCTTGCGTGTGGTTGTCGACGTTGACTGGTTGGCGTGTGCCGATGCACGTGCATGTGTGGGTCGCGAGTGCGTTTTTGGCTGGCTGTGTGTGTGTGTGTGTGTGTGTGTGTGTTTTGGGGGGGAAGGGGGAGGCGGTGGTGAAAGTGCAGTCGTTGCCACGGGCGTCGTCGGGTGGGGCTGGGGCTGGGGCTGTGCGTCGTGGCGGAAAGGTGGTAGGTTGCGGGAAGCGAGCCCGTCGTTGACGGTGTCGCGTGAGTTGTGAATCGAGTGGGGCGCGGGGCGCGGGACAGGAGCAGCGTGCCGCTGCGTCGTGGTCGTCAGCAGAGGCTGTGCGTGTGCTTGTCCTTTTTGTGGGCGGTTCGTGCGAGGCGTTTTTGTTTTGTGTTGCCCTAGTTGTTAGTTTATTTTGTTTGTGTTTGTTATTTTGAGACGACGACTGGTTGGCGGTGTGCGCTTCCCGTGTCGTTTGTGTTGTTTGGTTTTTTTGTTTTTGTGTGTGTTTTTTTTTTTTTTTTTTTTTGCACTGGGCCCCGGTGGGTGGGTGCGTGTGTGTCGATTGCCGGCTGGCGAAAGGTGCGCCATCGGCGGGGTGGGTCGCCGGCACAAGTAGAGGCGGCGGCGTTGTTGCTGTTGTTGTGTGGTGTTTGTTTTGTTCGGCTGTGTCGGCGAGCTGTGTTGCGGTGCGTGTGAATGGTGGTGCAAAAGTGCTGGCGTTGGGGCTGCGACTGCGACGGCGGCGAGCCGCGGGCGCGCCATTGATAGTGATGTTGTGAACAGCGGCTGTGTACGGTAGTGGTGTTGTTGTAGCACGACGTGCATCCGGGCCGGCGCGGAAAGCGCAGTTGCGGGCGGTTGCCCTTCGGTGCCAGCCATGTCGCGTGAGCGGCGGGTTGCTCTGGTGTCGACACGTGGTGCTCTGGGTTGTTGTGTGGTGCCCTTTGGCCGGTGGGGGTGGTTCGCGTGTGTCTCGTTCGCGCTCGGTGTCTGGTCGTGGTCGTGCTGCTCCCCCGTCTGTCGGCGGTTTCCGACGTCGTCTGTACGTTTTTGTTCGTTTGCGGCGTGCCTGCCGACGTCGTCCCGTCGCGACCTTTCAACCGAAAGTGTGGCGCCCGAAGGTGAACGAACGTAACCCTGACCTCGGCGCTTTACGCTGAGCCGAGCGAACCGAACCGAACCTAACCTGTGGTGTGGCGAGGTGAGCTCAGCCTGTGAGCCCCTAACGTCTACGTAAGGTAAGCTGTCCGGCTCACGCCTCACGTTTGAACGCTTTTTTAACCTACGTTTGACGCTTCTTAACCTAGCACTGACCCCTTAACCTAACGTGTAACCTAACCTAACCTAACCTAACCTAACCTCTGACGCCTGACGTGTTTGAATGCTTAACCTAAGTTTGACGCTTAACCTAACCCAAGTCCCCTTAACCTAACCCACGTCCACCTAACCTAACCTAACGTAGACGTGTAAACGTAATGTGTAACGCGTAACGTGTAACGTGTAAGGTCGGCTGTCGTGTGTGCTTGACGGCAGATTGGGTTGGTCTGTAGATTGGGATTGCGGTTTGCCTCGGTCGAGGGGTTGGGTCGGAAGCGGCGAGGGGCGGCGGCGCCTGTTGCGCAGGCGGCGTCCGTTTGCGGCGGGCAATTGTTGAGAAACGGCTGTGAATGTTGGCGGGCGAGAGGAGGAGGACGGCGCGCGATGTGGCCCGACGGCTGCGGGCCGATCGGGAAACGGCGGGAGGGCGACGGAAGGCGATGGGGCGGCGGAGGCGCGTTTGCACGGCCGTCATCGCCGCACGCCTCGGCTTGTGTGGCTGTGGCGCCGGCCGCGCTGGCCGGGCTGCCGCGGCGACGGTGTGGGAGTTTTGCCGAAGGTTTGGCCATTGTGGCGGGTCGTCGGCTGGGGCTGTGGGGGCGGCATTTGGGCGGGGGCGGCGATTCTCGGCGGGCCGACCCAGGCTGTAGCGCGCGGTAGCTGCAGTTTGGCCGTGGTTTGCGGCGCTGCCGTGGCGACTGGTTGGCGACTGTGGTGTGGCTGTGTGTAGCCCCATCCTCGGTGGTTTGAAAGGCGCGGGCGGTTGTGGCGCAGGTTTGGGGCTGCTCCGCACAGGCTGTCGGACGTTGGGCGGTAGCAAGCGCGGGAGGCGCGGCGCGGCGGCGCGCAGAGTGGCGGCCGCTCTCTCGGCCGTCCGCGCCCGCCCGCGACACTGGCTGGGCCTTGTGATTCTCTGCTCTGCTGCTGTGCTGTGCTTGCGTGCCTGCCGTCCCGCTCGCTCTCGCTGTGTGTTACGCGCGTCGTCGAAATGGCAGATCAGGCGGCTACGAACGAGACTGCTGCGGCACCCGCCGCCACCGGCACTACGAAGAAGGCCAAGTCTGCGTCGTCTGCGAAGAAGCCGCGCGCCAAGCCTGCGCACCCGCGCACCTCTGAGATGGTGACGGCCGCCATCAAGAGTCTGAAGGAGCGCGGCGGGTCGTCGCTGCAGGCGATCAAGAAGTACATAGCCGCGCACTACAAGCTGGACGCGGAGAAGCTGGCGCCGTTTATCAAGAAGTACCTCAAGTCGGCCGTCGTGGCGGGCGAGCTGGTGCAGACGAAGGGGAAGGGCGCGTCCGGCTCGTTCAAGCTTGCCGGCGCCGGCGGCGGGGGGGCGGCCGAGGGCGGCAAGGCTCGTGCTGGCGGTGCCAAGAAGAAGCGCGCCGCTCCGGCCAGCAAGGAGAAGAAGGGCGCCCGTGCGGCCGGCGCAAAGAAGGCTGGTGGCGTGAAGGCGGCGACCGGTCGGAAGGCGGGCGCCGCCAAGAAGGCGTCTGCGGCGTCGGCCGCTCCCGCGGGTGCGAAGAAGGCGGCTGCGGCCAAGCCGGCCAAGGCCAAGTCGCCGTCGAAGGCGAAGAAGGCCGCCAAGGTTCCGACGAAGAAGCCGAAGGCGCCGCGCCCGAAGAAGGCGACGACGCCGTCTAAGGCGAAGGCTTCGCCCAAGAAGAAGAAGTAGAGTAGAGGAGAAAGAGATGGGAATGGAAGGGTTTGGCGCTTGACTCCGTCGTCCCCACCCCCCGTCGTCGTCTAGTGGCGCGCAAGAGACGCGCGGCCCAAAACGGCCCTTCTCAGGGCCATCAAAGCACGTCGGGGAAGGTTTTGATTGTCGTGTTGCGTTTGGTGTGGGTGTCTGTCTGTCTGGCGTTTCTGTATGCCCGTGGGGATGCTGTTTGCGTGCCGTGGTGGTTGGATTGCGGGGGTCGGTGGCGGGTGTGGGCGGCGGTAGCGGTAAGCGGTGTTGTTGTTGTTGTTGTTGTTGTTGTCGTGGTTGATTGTCGCCGTGTTTGTGGCGGCGGCCGACGGTTGGTTTTCTGTCACGTTGTTTTGTTTGAATACGTTGGTTGGCTTGCCTGCGTTCGTTCTTCTCGGATGTCTGTCTTGTCGAGTCGTGTCTGGTCTTTGTTTTGTTTTGTTCCTTTGTGTGTGTGTGTGTTATGTTTTGCAACGGGGGGCACGTTGAGATGCGGAAGGAGTCGGCGGGGATTTCGGTGGCGTGTAGAGCGAGCGAGCGCGCCTGCCTGGCCGTTGGCCGTCGGAGTGGAGTGCGGGTTTTTTTGTTTTCGAAACGAAAGCGGCGGCCGGCCAGCCACCCGTGCGGTGTGACGTCGGCCGTTGGGCATTGTGCGCTTTGAGCGCCGGGGAGGGATGATGTGTGATTGTTGCGCGCTGCTAGCAGGCAGGCAGAGTGAGCGGGTGTGGCGGACGGACGGGAAGTGGTGGTTTTTGTTTTTGGGTTGCGGGGCGAGAGGCAGGCGACCGACAAAGTTTGCTCGCGACGGAGAGATGTTAGTGGCCCTGAAAAGGGCCGTTTTTGTTTGTGCGGTGCGGTGCGGTGCCGCGGCGCGGTTTAGGCGCGCTCGCCGCGGATGCGGCGCGCGAGCTGGATGTCCTTGGGCATGATGGTGACGCGCTTGGCGTGGATTGCGCACAGGTTGGTGTCTTCGAAGAGGCCGACGAGGTAGGCCTCGCTGGCCTCCTGCAGGGCCATGACTGCGGAGCTCTGGAAGCGCAGGTCGGTCTTGAAGTCCTGGGCGATCTCGCGCACTAGGCGCTGGAATGGCAGCTTGCGGATGAGCAGCTCTGTGCTCTTCTGGTAGCGCCTGATTTCTCGCAGGGCGACGGTGCCCGGCCTGTAGCGGTGGGGCTTCTTGACGCCTCCGGTGGCGGGCGCGCTCTTCCTCGCCGCCTTGGTGGCGAGCTGTTTGCGCGGCGCCTTTCCGCCGGTGGACTTGCGGGCCGTTTGCTTTGTGCGGGCCATGGCGGTAGCGGTAGCGGAGCGGCGTGCGTGGAGGTTAGGTGCGGCGCGGCGTCCGGTGCTGCCTTGACAACGGGCCCGCGCGCCTCCGTGCTGCGCTTATATGCCCTCGGTTGCGCGTGGTGGGGGGAGGGCGGGCCAGAGTCTATATAGGGGGGCGGCGGGCGCGCTGGGCGCAGACCGTAGCCGACTCGCCAGCCGCTGCAGCTGCTGTTTGTGCACGTTGTTGCTTTGCCCGAGGAAGGAAGGATGACAGGCCGCGGCAAGGGAGGAAAGGGGCTCGGCAAGGGTGGCGCCAAGCGGCACCGCAAGGTGTTGCGCGACAACATCCAGGGCATCACGAAGCCCGCCATCCGCCGCCTGGCTCGCAGGGGCGGCGTGAAGCGCATCTCTGGTCTGATCTACGAGGAGACCCGCGGGGTGCTGAAGGTGTTCCTGGAGAACGTGATCCGCGACGCGGTGACGTACACTGAGCACGCCAAGCGCAAGACTGTGACGGCCATGGACGTGGTGTACGCCCTGAAGAGGCAGGGGCGCACCCTGTACGGTTTCGGCGGTTAGGCTGCGTCGCAGCGGGCGCTGGCCTTCCCGCGGCCGTGCTTGTGGGTGGGAGAGACTAGAAAACGGCCCTTTTCAGGGCCACCACACTGTTCGGAAGTTGAAAAGTGCGAAAGAGTCTGTGTTGTTGCTGCGTGTGTGCGCTGTGTTGTTTGTTTGTTTGTTTGTTTCTTTCCGTTTGAGCGACGTGATGTGACTGGGAGGGGAGAAGGAAAGGAAACGTGTCATGTGGCTGGCTGTGTGTGGAGCTGCTTCGTTTGTGTGTTTGTTATTGTGTGTCTTTGTATCGATCGCGACGGAGATGGCGGGCTGTGTGTTGTTGTGCGAGAGGCGGTGATTATTTGCTTGCGTGGTTTGTCTCTGTGTGTTTGTTTGCGGCGGCGTTGGGGTTTCCGAGGCAAGGCGTGTGGGCATAGGCGGCCGGATCAGCTGTTTCGTTCGTGTCGACGGCCGTTGCGCGCGGGAGTGGAGGGCGGTGTGTCGACACGCCTCCCTTTAACAATGGTCATTATTGCTGCCGTTGTCGGTTTGGAAGGCGACTGCGACCGTGCAAAATGTGTGTGTGTGTGTGTGTGTGTTGGGCCACACGGGCTGTGTGGACGACAAGATGGCGGACGTGCGCCGGCGGCGGCTGTGCTGTGACAGTGCAAAGTTAAAACAAAACAAGGTGCGGCGAGGACGACTGAAATTTTGCTTTGGACGTAGGTGTGTGTGGTGGCCCTGAAAAGGGCCGATTGTTGTGGGCCGAGCCGAGCCGGCAAAGCGCGTTGCGTGCAGGGGAGCACGCGGCGCTGCGATTGCCTGGCCTCCTTTAGGCCTTCTTCTCGGTCTTCTTTGGCAGCAGGACGGCCTGGATGTTGGGCAGGACACCACCCTGTGCGATGGTGACGCCCGACAGGAGCTTGTTGAGCTCCTCGTCGTTGCGGATGGCAAGCTGCAGGTGGCGCGGGATGATGCGCGTCTTCTTGTTGTCGCGGGCCGCGTTTCCGGCCAGCTCGAGCACCTCAGCCGCGAGGTACTCCATGACGGCGGCGAGGTAGACGGGCGCCCCGGCGCCGACGCGCTCTGCGTAGTTTCCCTTGCGCAGGAGGCGGTGGATTCTGCCGACCGGGAACTGGAGCCCAGCCCTGCTTGAGCGGGACTTTGACTTGCCCTTGACTTTGCCTCCCTTTCCGCGTCCGGACATGGCGATGGGCTAGCGACGGTGCACACGAAACGGAAACGAAAACGACCGGTGCGAGCGGCAGCGAGTCGAGCAGCGGAGTGCGCGCCGGCGCAGCCGGGGTGGGGGTGCTTTATGGGCTCGGGTGCGGCGGCCGGTTGCGCGCGCGCCCCATTGGTCGGCGGCCGCAACAGGGCGAGCTGGTAAAGGTGCGGCGGCGGCTGGCGGCGGGTGCCACTGTGTGGGGAGACGCTGACTAGAGCGGAGCGCTTGCTACTGGTGTTGCTGCTGCCGTACGTTGGTTCGAGATGCCGCCCAAGACTAGCGGGAAGGCCGCCAAGAAGGCTGGCAAGGCGCAGAAGAACATTTCGAAGGGCGACAAGAAGAAGAAGCGCAAGAGGAAGGAGAGCTATGCCATCTACATCTACAAGGTGCTGAAGCAGGTGCACCCTGACACGGGCATCTCGTCGAAGGCGATGAGCATCATGAACAGCTTCGTGAACGACATTTTCGAGCGCATTGCGGCCGAGGCTTCTCGCCTGGCGCACTACAACAAGCGCTCGACCATCACGTCCCGCGAGATCCAGACCGCTGTGCGGCTGTTGCTGCCTGGCGAGCTGGCCAAGCACGCCGTGAGCGAGGGCACGAAGGCGGTGACCAAGTACACGAGCTCCAAGTAAGGAGGTGGCTCTGGAATGGAAGGAAGGATGGAGAGAGAAGGCTCCTCCGTTGCGAGAGCGGCAAAACGGCCCTTTTCAGGGCCACCAACTTGCCTTTTGCGGGAAGGGCGGAATTGTTGTTGTTGTTGTTTGTGTGGACGGCTGTGATGTATGTGTGCATTTTGATTGTGGGTGGGGGGGCGCGTCAAAGCGTGTTGCGCGGGGTACGGCCACGAGGTTGGTCGCCGTGGCGTGGAATGGTGGCACGCCTCGTTGGCGTGGTTTTTGACCCATTGGTGTTGTTGGTGTGTGTGTGTGTGTGTGTGTGTTACCCGTCTGCGAGGGGGGACAGTGTGATCGGCGACTTTTGTGTCACCGTAACGACGGCCGTTTGCGGGTTTGTTTTTTTGCACATCATACATGGCGAGGGTGAAATGTGAAATGTTTTTGTTTGGTTTTTTTTGCCGCCCACTATTCCCTTTGCTGTACGCCGAGTTTGACAATGGTGCGACGTAACTGCAGCGTGGAGGTGTGTGAGTGACGTTGAAATGAACGTGCCATTAAGACGCATTGTTGTTGTATTGTACTGTACGTGTACGGCGACACGCACGATGATGTACCATTCGACTCTGATGTTTGATAGCCGTGTCTGACTGATTGCGTACGACGCACGCACACCGATGTCGTCATTCAAGATGCACGCTAGACGACGACGGCGGCGGCGGCGGCGGTCGTTTGTTTGGCGAATGTCTGTACACGTGTTTGTCTGTGTCCATCCGGTATGTATTTGTTTGTTTGAAAGTGTTTTGTGTGTCGGTGACGTGGTCCGATCCGTCGCCCCCTGAGTAACTGTCGATCGGCGCGATAGACCGGCGTCACGCAACTGAACCGAAGTCTTGGGCACACCCGTCATACTGTTGTACACCGTCGCGCTGAGAACGGTAACGAAAGGTTGACTTTGATCGGTCGAATGTCTGGGCAGAACGTGAGGAATGAGGCAAGAGTGCAAGGAGGGGGGGCAAAAGAGAGAGG